>NC_084627.1:19646023-19773523 GCF_033978795.1 Nerophis ophidion
ACGTTGTTTAAATAAAGTGGATTGGATTGGATTGAATATTCAGTGTTTTATCGTTCATAGAAAAATGTAAAATTCCATTACGTTTTTTAAGGCGGTCTGTCATAACGTTTTTAGCATTCAGTCTGACATTATTGTGAGGTTTTGTATTAGTGTTCCTAAAAAATAGATATACCGGCCCCCAGACACATTTATTTCTCTAAATGTGGCCCCCCGAGTTAAAATAATTGCCCAGGCCTGGTCTGGAAATAGTTCTCTCCAAAGACAATCTGGTTGAATACATCATTCTTATTAAACTTAACAGTATTTATCCTCTCAGATCAAAAAAGTCCGCATCACGCCTGTGACGTAACAATTGCAGGAAACCAAATGGTTTTGATTACGTGTTGGTTAGACCAGAAAAAAAAACCCTTCTTACAGGTAGTCACTAATGTAAGCATAAACCTCACTAGAATGAGTCATCAACAACTACCTTATTTTCTCTTTCCACGCCTCAGGCAAACTGTGATGGCCACTGAGCTGTGGGAAAATACCACCGTGGGAGAGTTGGTGAACCCACGCCTCGAATTTTCGTTGACAAGGAGCTGGAGGTCCCGAGCGTTACTTGGACAGTGCAGGAGTTTTATCCGGGGACAGACGACAAAAGTGCCGGGAAATTTTGAATGAAGCAGAAAAAGCTCTTTGAACACTTTGAAGAACACACATTTGCTCTAATCAGACAGTAAATCATGTATGCAAGTTTTCTTCTTTGCACTTAAGGTTTCTTTTCCAGTTTAGGTGAATTTATTCAAATGCAGTAACGACTCTGGTGGTCATTAGAATGGTTTTCAGCAAATTGCATTAAATATTTATTCAAACCAATGTTGTATATTACCATTTATTTCCCATTTCTGCCATAAATATTTATCTACCTTGGATCATATAATAAAGGGAAGTTTTCTCTCTGTGTATTTACCCACTATTGTTTATCACATTAAAATGGAATCCATGGCTTAATATTTTTACTTACAAACCACAAAGTCATTAAACCAGGGGTCGGCAACTCAAAACATTGAGAGAGCCACATTGGACCAAAAATACAAAAAAATTATTCGTCTGCAGCCGCAGAAAATGAAAAGCCTTATATAAGTCTTATAAGAAGGCAACACATGACGTAAGTGTCTATCAGTGACGTGCGGTCAGGGGAGGCAGGGGAGGCAGTGCCTCACCTGTGATCATGCAAAGAAATAAAATATCCATCCATCCATCCATTTTCTACCGCTTATTCCTTTTTGGGGCCGCGGGGGGCGCTGACGCCTATCTCAGCTACAGTCGGGCGGAAGGCGGGGTACACCCTGGACAAGTCGCCACCTCATCGCAGGGCCAACACAGATAGACAGACAACATTCACACTCACATTCACACACTAGGGCCAATTTTTTTAGTGTTGCCAATCAACCTATCCCCAGGTGCATGTCTTTGGAGGTGGGAGGAAGCCAGAGTACCCGGAGGGAACCCACGCATTCAGGGGGAGAACATGCAAACTCCACACAGAAAGATCCCGAGCCTGGATTTGAACCCAGGACTGCAGGACCTTCGTATTGTGAGGCAGACGCATTAACCCCTCTGCCACCGTGAAGCCCGAAATAAAATATATATCCATCCATCCATCCATTTTCTACCGCTTATTCCCTTTCGGGGTCGCGGGGGGCGCTGGCGCCTATCTCAGCTACAATCGGGCGGAAGGCAGGGTACACCCTGGACAAGTCGCCACCTCATCGCAAATATATAATGCTAAAATAATTGTAATTGTTAGTTTTTAATTTTCAATTAGCTTCACCAATTTGGATTATTATTTCTTCAAAATCGCTGAATTTTCGCAATCCCTGGTAAACTTCTCTGTCTGCCGTGCGGCCAAAGCTCGTTCTTGTCCGATGTGTTGCTGAGCGTTCAAAACAACAGAGAAAAAAGTCTGGGGTGAGGCAAACAGTTCTCGTGTCTCACGATCAGAGAAATACAGTGGCGTAAGCGAGTCAAGTGCCGCAGCGAGTAACATGTTTTGTGTGTTGGTTGAGCCATCAAAACGGCAGAGAAAAAAGTCTGAGGTGAGGCAAACAGTTCTCGTGCCTCACGATAGGGGCGGGGCGCTCATGATCCCAGACATACGGTGGCCTCAGCGGGTAAGTGCCGCAGCAACTTATTTTTTTGGTCTTGTGTACCCGACTTTCTACATGGATGACTACATTTTATTTTTATTTTTTTTTGCTTCTTGCGCTGTGGAAGGCGGCTGCATCTCCAGTAGCTCTGTAGTGGTACATCTTTTAAACCTATCTTTTATCTTATATTTTATCTTTAATTATAATTATTATTTATTATATCTTACAAACATATATTTCATCTTTTATCTTTTTTGTGTTTTCCTTGAAGACCATGAATCCCTGTATATATCCAATGGATCCTTTTGGCAGTTTTAAAAGACCAGGAAGCAGCTTTCTTTCTTATTTGAGAGAGGAGCTGCTCAGTCTGAAAACGATGGGGCGAAATGGTGTTCGAGTGCAATATGTTTTCATAACATGGTCACTACTGCCTACTTTCTCTTGTTATATTCTTATTTTACTCTTATATTTTTATTCCCATTGTTGCTTTTTATTTTTTTTATTCTTATTGTAATATTTCTCTATTTTGTTTCCATTTAAACCCCCATTATCTATTTTTTACTTTTTTTTTTAAATTGATCTCAACTCTGTACACTGCTGCTGGAATTTTAATTTTCCTGAAGGAACTCTCCTGAAGGAATCAATAAAGTACTATACATCTATCTATCTATCTATCTATCTATCTATCTATCTATCTATCTATCTATCTATCTATCTATCTATCTATCTATCTATCTATCTATCTATCTATCTATCTATCTATCTATCTATCTATCTATCTATCTATCTATCTATCTATCCATCCATCCATCCATCCATCCATCCATCCATCCATCCATCCATCCATCCAACCATCCATCCATCTATCTATCTATCTATCTATTTCCGCAGTTACACAGTTTTCTAAAGTGGACTTTCAAGCGAAGCAGGAGATAATTACTAAAGGAAGACCAAAGCCGGAGCTGAATGATTTGTTTCAATCAGCAGGACGCAAAGTTACTCGCTCTTTCCAAACGAAGTTGTATACGTGAAAAGATTGGCTTCGTGGATGTTCTGCAAGAACCCGCCTTTTCTGCTTTCCTTGCCTTATTTTTTCTACCTGTGGAACTGTGTGGACTCAAATGGGATTTTGTGACCAAAAGAATTGGCAAAGAAGCCTCACCAAACATGAGCGGTCGGCCGCTCAAATTCAAAGCTAGATTGCGCTAAAAACGTTTGGGATGACAAGGATAGACTTGGCTTTGGATGAACAACGGCGACTCGACATCAGTGTCCACAAGGCTAAGGTAAAAGAGAACCGAGAGATTTTAAAAGATGTCATCAATGCGACCTGCTTCCTCGCCAAACAGCAGCTCGCATTTTGTGGAAATGATGAGAGTAGGAGCTCTGCTAATCGCGGCAACTATGTTGAACTCTTATAAGACTGAGGGAAGTGAAGGAGGACTTTTACCAGAAAGAGACGGCTATTTTTATCCACAAGGACCGGCGCATGGACTTCATTTATAAGTAAAGGCAAGACAGCGATAACATTATTTTTATTTCGTTTTTTATGAAATGCACATTTTGTGGGCGACAGTTTAGAAATGAAACATAAAACGTAAACTGATGCCAATCAAATTGCAAATAATCTGCGCAGAGCGCTTACTGTATATTTGTAAATCTGATTCTGTTTATGTCAGTGCCTCACCAGCTATAAACCTCACCGCACTTCACTGGTGTCTATATTAGCTATAGTAGCCTACTATCAAAATGACTATGTGTCGCAGGCTGAAGCAAATCTTTGTTGACAGAAATGTTGAAATGTAATATTTATTCTCCACATTTTTACAACATTAGTAAATCAGAGGCTACATAGAAGGTGAGATAACTCCTGGAAATGACTGGCCTTTAATGGCCAAAAGTATGGATGTGTGTGTCCAAGTTGAAGAAAACGAGAGGCTGTCTTCTTTTAATAGATTCATCACAATCTTTGGACAGTTCGGTAATGTTTGCTGTGGTCTGGAACAACATGGCACACAAAACACTATCCGAAATGCAGCCAATATTACATAGATAGATAGATAGATAGATAGATGGATAGATAGATAGATAGATAGATAGGTAGATAGATAGATAGATAGATAGATAGATAGATAGATAGATAGATAGATGGATAGATAGATAGATGGATAGATAGATAGATAGATAGATAGATAGATAGATAGATAGATAGATTTATAGATGGATGGATAGATAGATAGATAGATAGATAGATAGATAGATAGATAGATAGATGGATAGATAGATAGATAGATACATAGATAGATAGATAGATAGATAGATAGATAGATAGATAGATAGATAGATAGATAGATAGATAGATAGATGGATAGATGTATACTACTTTATTGATTCCTTCAAGAGAGTTCCTTCAGGAAAATTAAAATTCCAGCAGCAGTGTACAGAGTTGAGATCAATTTAAAAAAGGTAAATAATGGGGGTTTAATTGGAAACAAAATAGACAAATATTACAATAAGAATAAAAAATAAAAAGCAACAATGGGAATCAAAATATAACAGTAAAATAAGAATATAACAAGAGAAAGTAGGCAGTAGTTACCATGTTATGAAAACGTATTGCACTGTACAGATACAGATAATGTGTCATGAGACATGTAAAACTAAATTATATACAAAGAGGGTAAAATTAAATGACCTGAAATATAGCCACAAATGAGGCATAATGATGCAATATGTACATACAGTTAGTCTAAATAGCATGTTGGCACTCCAACAAGTCAATGTTGATTGATTGATTGAGACATCCATCCATCCATCTATCCATTTTCTACCTCTTATTCCCTTTGGGGTCACGGGGGGGCGCTGGTGCCTATCTCAGCTACAATTGGGTGGCAGGCAGGGTACACTCTGGACAAGTCGCCACCTCATCGCGGGGCCAAATTGAGAATTGTATTAGTAGATTGCACACTACAGTACATATTCCGCACAATTGACCCCTAAATGGTAACACCCGAATAAGTTTTTCAACTTGTTTAAGTCGGGGTCCACATTAATCAATTCATGGTACAAATATTATATACTATCAGCATAATACAGTCATCAACAAAGAGCACTTTTGTGCGTTCACGCACAGCATAAAACGTTTGGTGGACAAAATGAGATAAAGGAGTGGAAAATGTTACATGTAAACAACCTGTTGCGTCACAGTCAAACTATGGTCAGTTCAAGAACCGGCGAATTAGCAGGACAAAACGACGTTCACCAAATACTCATATTATTATATTAAACAGTGGGCTTTCAAACAATTAGGAAGGTTTGTGTCATGTTTGTCTTCAAATAAAAACCACACTTAAAGGCCTACTGAAATGACATTTTATTATTTAAACAGGGATAGCAGGTCCATTCTATGTGTCATACTTGATCATTTCACGATATTGCCATATTTTTGCTGAAAGGATTTAGTAGAGAACATCCACGATAAAGTTTGCAACTTTCACTGCTAAGAGAAATGCCCTGCCTCTACCGGAAGTAGCAGACGATGTGCGCGTGACGTCACTGGTTGTAGGCCTCCTCACATCCTCACATCCTCACATTGTTTATAATCAAAGCCTCCAGCAGCAAGAGCTATTCAGACCGAGAAAACTACGATTTCCCCCCCAAAAAAAAGAAAAGAATAAGCGACGGCTCCAGGCGGCGGCAGTGTGAGCGTTTCAGATGTAATTAGACACATTTACTAGAATAATTCTGGAAGATCCCCTTATCTGCTTATTGTTTTAATAGGGTTTTAGTGAGATTGTAAAGTCATACCTAAAAGTCGAATGGCTGCGGTGAACGCCAGTGTCTCTCAGAGAAGCCAATGGAGGAGCCAAGATCACAACTGCCTTTTTGAGCTGCAGGAGGAGGTCGCATAATCCACTGAAGTCTCCGGTAAGAGCCGACTTCATATCACAATTTTCCTATCCAAAAACTTGCTGGTTGACGTAGAGAAACATCTTCGCTTGACCGCTCTGTGTTAAAGCTTCACAACACACAAACACCGGCTGTGTCTCGGTGCTAAAGGCAGCTGCAATCCACCGCTTTCCACCAACAGCATTCTTCTTTATAGTCTCCATTATTAAATGAACAAATTGCAAAAGATTCAGCAACACAGATGTCCAAAATACCGTGTAATTATGCGATTAAAAGAGACAACTTTTAAGCCCTAAGTGGTGCTGGGCTAATATATCCGCTACAACCCGAGACGTCACAAACACGCGTCATGATACGCGTCATCATACCGACGTTTTCAACAAGAAACTCCGCGGGAAATTTAAAACTGTAATTTAGTAAACTAAACCGGCCGTATTGGCATGTGTTGCAATGTTAATATTTCATCATTGATATATAAACTATCAGACTGCGTGGTTGGTAGTAGTGGGTTTCACTAGGCCTTTAAACAAAAAAATTGCCCCCCCATTTTTTTCAATTTTTAGTCCTTTTTTAAAAATGTCCCAGGGAGCCACTAGGGCGGCGCTAAAGAGCCACATGACCCCACGCATTAAACTAAATCCAAAACTTTTCTTTCCGACTTTTAAGCAGTCAAGTGTCATAATAGTCACGAATAATCATAAACTCTATTGTTCTGTACTTTTTTCATTTTCATTCATTGTTTTGTTTCCATTAGATTTGTACTTTTTTTTCAATTCATTATTTATTTGTGTATGTTTTTTTTAATTGTATTTAATTGTATGAAAGGACAAGCGGCAGAAAATTGGATGGATGGATGTTCATTAAAGAAAAATAAGCGGGTCAACCTGATCGCTTCATATAACGCTACATTAGCACCCCCGTGTGTCCAAATAAAGAATACCATTGAAGAAAATTTCAATATTATTTAGTATAACATTTAAAACCCATGCTAAATAAAATTTGTAAAGAAAATATACGACTAAATTGCAGATTCCTATGTAAAAACAAATTTAAAGTGTAGATAATATGGTTCATTATAAGAGCGTTTAACCCATTTAAACAATGATTGGTGCTACAATGCATATATCTCTCGAGCTCTGATTGGATAATTGAGGTCACTTGACCGGAAAAGGAAACTGCCCGCCTTCCTCTTTCCTTGATTGTGACAGGAGGTGAGTTTGGCTAATATTTTGTGCATCGTCTTCTAATATATTCTTACGCTTTATGTCCTTTAAAGATGGATAGAAATAATGTTCATATTTGTCACATTGTACAATAAGAAATATTATCATTGACACCATGTTTGTGAACGATAGTAGGTTTAAGTTAGAATATATCCTTCAATTTATTTCAAATAAGTTGTGACATCCTAAAAAGAGAACACAAAAAAGCGCCATTGCTGGGACTTGGTGATGTTTTGCCAATAATATTTGAATTTGCTTTATAAATAATATATTTATTTAAATATTGTTTTTCCTCCTCTGTTGACAGCAGTTTTGGCGCTAGGAATTTTCAAAATGGGGTCCCATGGACCCCATCAAGTCATAAATCTGGGGTCCCACAGTAAATTTTTGGGGTCCCACTTTTTTGTAAATGTTTTGAAAACAAATGATAAACGTATGCATTATCCTCATTGTCGTATTTTGGAAAAAGGTTGTCAGAATTGTTACTTAATTCATTAAAAAGAATAATAAAAACAAAAAACAAATGTGTACACATATGTAAATGTATTCAGTTATAAACATTTATTCACTTTCTTCTTTCCTTCATGGATCTAAACTTTACCGCTGCTGTTAGTTTTTTTTTCTATGTTTTTATTTAATAAGTTGTAGGTGTATTTATTTCAGTTTAAAAGTGTAAAAAGTATTTTGCTTTGGGCATGAAATGATGATAATGGTGTGCCAAGGCCTACAATCATTTTATATTCAACGCTTAAATCTCTGGAGTCTGGAGTTGAGGTACAGACCGTGGACTCATTCAAGTACCTCTGGGTTTGGGTGGACAATAAGCTGGACTGGACTGTTAACACGGACCACCAGTACAAGAAAGGACAGAGCTGGCTGTACTTCCTCAGGAGACTGCACTCCTTCAACATTTGTAGAAAACTCCTGTGGATGTACTACCAGTCTGTGGTTGCCAGTGTTCTGTTCTACATGGTAGTGTGCTGGGGGGGCAGTACATCTAAGAAGGACAGCTCCAGACTTGAGAAACTGATCAGGGGGGCCGGTTCTACAATCGGAATTAAACTGGACTCACTGGTGACGGTGGCAGAGAAGAGGACTGTGGACAAACTAGTGAGCATCCTGGATGATGTCAGTCACCCTCTGCATAGTGTTATCAGTAGCCAGAGGAGCCTGTTCAGTGCTAGACTGCTTCATCCCAAGTGCAGGACAAATAGACTCAAGAACTCCTTTGTCCCACACGCCATTAGACTGTACAACTCCTCTCTGGGACGGGGGACAGGGGGTATTAGGATGATAGGGGATGAAAAACATTAACAGTGCAATACGTTTTCATAACATGGTCACTACTGCCTACTTTGTCTTGTTATATTCTTATTTTACTGTTATATTGTTATTCCCATTGTTTTTATTCTTTTTGTAATATTTCTCTATTTTGTTTCCTTTTAAACCCCCATTATTTACTTTTTACTTTTTTCTTTAAATTGATCTCAACTCTGTACACTGCTGCTGGAATTTTAATTTTCCTGAAGGAACTCTCCTGAAGGAATCAATAAAGTACTACTATCTATCTATCTATCTATCTATCTATCTATCTATCTATCTATCTATCTATCTATCTATCTATCTATCTATCTATCTATCTATCTATCTATCTATCAACCTCAGATCTATTCCCCATTTCAAAATGTTTTAGTTTATCTTAGGCTGTTTTTTTGCTTGTTTGTTTTCCGTCCTCTTTTGTCAAACAAAACTGTTTTTTTATGGCATACACACAAAATGTGCAAAATCTTCCACCAAAAATATTTTTCAAAGTGAAATATTTGATGTGAAGTAATCGGGGTTGAGGTGGGGGGGTAAGGAGTCACGGGGGTGTATATTGTAGCATCCCGGAAGAGTTAGTGTTGCAAGGGGTTCTGGGTATTTTTTCTGTTGTGTTTGTGTTGTGTTATGGTGCGGATGTTCTCACGAAATGTTTGTCATTTCTGTTTGGTGTGGTTTCACATTGTGGCGCATATTTGTAACAGTGTTAAAGTTGTTTATACCGCCACCCTCAGTGTGACCTGTATGGCTGTTATCAAGTATGCCTTGATTGACAATCCATTCACTGCCTTGCTCTCTCTGTCTCTGCCCCTCCCTCACGAATGTTGTTGCGTGCGCACACCTTCACAATTTTTGTTATAACCCCTCTTAACCCTGTACATACATTGAAAATACACGCAACCTTGACACAAAACGCCGGACATTTGAGGCATTTAACTCCGCTCGGGAAAAGAGGACGTATGGTCAGTCTAGTTCAATTAGACACCATTAAATGTGAACATTGGTGTCTTTGTAAAGGAAGAATTATCTTGTTAATAATATAGCTGGTGTGTTTGGTCCTAATTATTATTGGTGTTGCATAGGGCTGGGCGATATGGCCTTTTATTAATATATTGGGGCCATATCGCGATAAAAAATATATATCTCGATATTTTGCCTTAGCCTTGAATAAACACTTGATGCATATAATCACAGTGTATGAGGATTCTATGTGTTTACATTAAAACGTTTGTGTTCATACTACATTAATATATGCTCATTTTAAACCTTCATGCAGAGAGGGAAATCACAACTAAGTCAATTGACCAAAACTGTATTTACTAAACAGTTATTAAGCAGTGGCACAAACATTCATGTCATTTCCAAAAAAGAAAGTTCAAGATTTTCAGAGACATTTTAAAACAAGCTATGAGTGCACTTTTGTGCACGATGTCACTAAGATGAAATATCAAAACAACACTAAATTAAAGTGTACTGTTTGTACAGAACGCTACGACAATAGTTTAAAACAAATAAAGTGCACTTTTGTGAATGATGTCACACAAGATATTTCAATAAGTGTCAAATAAAAATGAGCTGCATAATAGGAAATCAAATAGTGTGTGTCCTACGGTGTTGATGTGGAAATTGTTGCTTCGGCATTTTGTGGGTGGGGCTCTGAATGGAGCTGTTGACATGCGGAGTAAGCACTCTTAATTCTCTCGCGGGTGACTTTTCAAATGATGCTACAAATTAGCAGTAGTGCTACTTTTTGTAGAAACACTTCTGCCGCATAAATGTTGAACATATTCCTGCTTGAAGCCAAACCACCGCCCCTGTTGTTTTTCTTGGGAAGTAATCCCTCCTTCATTTGTTACCAGATGTGCACCTCTCTCTTTCGTATTACCACTCGCAACACTTCGCTAGCATTACCGCTAAAGTTACCATGTCGCTACCTGTCTGCTCCACATGAGCGTTTGACGTTGCTCACCTGACAGTATGTGACGTGTGTAAGAAGGTGAGTGTTGCGATCTGTGACTCAGATCTTCACATGTTTATTTTTCCATCTTTGTTTCATTCTCTTCTGACCCACTTACTTCCTGTTTAGTCCGTTACCATGGTTACACATTGATTTCACCTGCTCCTCGTTTTCTACACACCTGGTTCTCCTTGATTTCTCCCTATATAAGCTTTCCTCTTTTCTTTGTTCAGTCTCGGATCCTAATTTGCCCACGCGCAACAGTGACGACTCTCGACCTTCATCTTTGTATGTATATTCTCGCTAGCTTTTACGCTAAGCCATTTGTTTATTCCAGCTCACATGCTGTGGAATTGTTTTTCTGTTTTTGGTTTGCCTTCTCTTTACAGCAGTGTTTTTGTTTCTAGCCTTTTATTATTTAATAAATCCATTTATAACTTACCTTGTTGTGTTCATCGCTTCGACGCATCCCCGGAAGAACCAATCCGGCATTACAATGCCACACAAGCGTCACAGTAGGATCCGAGCATCAAAATGTTTTTCCGCGTCGAAACCACGGGAGGAACCCTTCGACTTGGGTTTGTGGTTGGAGCTCGTGGCTTGGGAGCAGGAAAGACTTGACTGTGGGCCTGAAGTCCCCTCCGAAGCCGTTCGCGCTGCCCCGAAGAGGCGGGGGGTCCAGTGGAGAGGCCCCCCGCACGGCAGTAATGTTCCAGCACCACTTATTCCTCCCCATGGACACAGCAAGTTTCACCCCGTCCAGGATTCACCCGTCATTACCGGTAATCCTGCTTGTTTTTTTTCAAATCATTCCTTAAGCTGCCATGACACTTTTTCTGACACAAGCGATGACGTCAATTGGGGAACGCCCACCGGTGACGCAACACCGGCCTCTGTTGATGACATTTTTTCAGAAGATTTTTATATTGTGGACAGTAATTCTCATTCCCAACCTTTTTCGAATATCAATAACATTTATGATAAAATACGTAATTATCAGGATATTTTTTCTCATTATTCTAGTCAACCTCAGTCACCTAGTTTTTCTTCAACTCCACCTGTAAAACCTCATTCCCAGCCCAAGTCCAAGGTTTTTTCTCCCTTTTCAAAGGGACACTCTGGACAATATAGAGGGGAGGAGTCTGCCCGCCTCCAAACCTCCCACCACCCTCCCTTATGGTCAGTCCCTGACCACAGGGAACGGGTCTGGGATTCCCGTCTGGAGGGGGGGGCTATGGCCTATAGCTGTGTTGCGGAGGTAGCGCAGACGCTACCATTTCTTAAAACTGTCAAACCGCAACCTCCTATGAGGCCACCCTTACCTGTTTTTCGGCCCGTTAAACCGCTAGCTCCTCCTAGACCTCCTCCACCTGTGTTTCCCCCGGCCAAGTCTCAACGGCCTTGTAGACCTCCTCCACCTGTTTTTCCCCTGGCCAAGTCTCAACGGCCTTGTAGACCTCCTCCACCTGTTTTTCCCCCGGCCAAGTCTCAACGGCCTTGTAGACCTCCTCCACCGGTGTTCGGACTCGCGAGGTCATTACCTCCAGCACATCCTCCACCACCGGTGTTCTGCACTGCTCCCAGTCTGGTTCTCACACCAGCACATGACTCTCGCCTGGTTTTCAAGCCAGAATTAGACTCCCACCTGGTTCTCACACCAGCCTCCGACCCAGAACTGGTTCTCATACCAGTTACAGACTTTAGCCTGGAGCCCACTCCAGTACCAGCTCCAGAGCTGGAGCCTACTCCAGTACCAGCTCCACGCCGCCAAGCGCCGGTACCAGCTCCACGCCGCCAAGCGCCGGTACCAGCTCCGCGCCGCCAAGCACCGCCGACGACGGGGCTGGAGCCCACACCAGCGTCGACGACGGGGCTGGAGCCCACACCAGCGTCGACGACGGGGCTGGAACCTTCACCTATGTCGACAGGGCTGGAGCCCACTCCAGTGCCAGCTCCTCGACAAGCGCCGGTACCAGCTCCACGCCGCCAAGCACTGCCGACGAAGAAGCTGGAGCCCACACCGGCGCCGACGATGAGGCTGGAGCTCACACCAGTCACGACTCCTGCGGCTCCCAGGCCGCCTCCGACGACTCCTGCGGCTCCCAGGCCGCCTCCGACGACTCCTGCGGCTCCCAGGCCGCCTCCGACGACTCCTGCGGCTCCCAGGCCGCCTCCGACGACTCCTGCGGCTGCAGCACCCGCATCATCCTCGCCAGCTGCAGCACCCGCATCATCCTCGCCAGCTGCACTCGGGCCTGCTTTGGCTGCAGTCCCCGCACCCTCGTCTGCTGCTTCCAAGCCTGCTGGGATTTCGGTGCTGAGGCGTCGTCCACCACGTCGATCACGGGCGTGGCCTCTGCGAGGTCATCCTCCTCGCCAGACACTCCCTCCTCCATGTCGGCCACGGATGTGGCCGTGCCCGGGTCGTCCGCCTCGCCGGGCACCTCATCCTGCGATGCGGCCACTAATGTGGCCTTTTCGAGGTCGCCCGCCAAAACTTTTTCGGCAGCGGCGTTCCATCCGCCGCCGCCACTTGACTTGTCCTCGGTGGATTCGGGGACACACGACTTGGCGACCCTCCACCGTGGCCTCCCTCCGCCCTCCCTTCGTTTGTGGACTCTGTTTTTGGGGAGGGGGTTCAAGTTGTTTCTTATTTGTTTTTGTTTTCTTTGAGACATCTGGAATCTGTCTTTTTGGGGGGGGGAATACTGTTGCGATCTGTGACTCAGATCTTCACATGTTTATTTTTCCATCTTTGTTTCATTCTCTTCTGACCCACTTACTTCCTGTTTAGTCCGTTACCATGGTTACACATTGATTTCACCTGCTCCTCGTTTTCTACACACCTGGTTCTCCTTGATTTCTCCCTATATAAGCTTTCCTCTTTTCTTTGTTCAGTCTCGGATCCTAATTTGCCCACGCGCAACAGTGACGACTCTCGACCTTCATCTTTGTATGTATATTCTCGCTAGCTTTTACGCTAAGCCATTTGTTTATTCCAGCTCACATGCTGTGGAATTGTTTTTCTGTTTTTGGTTTGCCTTCTCTTTACAGCAGTGTTTTTGTTTCTAGCCTTTTATTATTTAATAAATCCATTTATAACTTACCTTGTTGTGTTCATCGCTTCGACGCATCCCCGGAAGAACCAATCCGGCATTACAATGCCACACAAGCGTCACAGTGAGCTTGTTTTAAGTCTCTGTGAGAAGGACGGACAAGAAAGAGTGAGAAACGCATGCAGTTTAATGTCTGCAGCTAAAAGCAACTGCGTGAGAACGTATACTCGAATATCATGATATAGTCATTTTCTATATCGCACAGAGACAAACCCGCGATATATTGAGTATATCGATATATCGCACAGCCCTAGGTAGGGGGCAGGGGCGGGTGTATATTGTAGCGTCCCGGAAAAGTTAGTGCTGTAAGGGCACAGTGTGGCATATATTTGTAACAGTGTTAAAGTTGTGTATACGGCCACCCTCAGTGTGACCTGTATGGTTGTTGACCAAGTATGAATGCATTCACTTGTGTGTGTGAAAAGCCGTAAATTTTATGTGACTGGGCCAGCACGCAAAGGCAGTGCCTTTAAGGTTTATTGGCGCTCTGTACTACTCCTTACTAAGTCCGTGTACACAGCAGTGTTTTAAAAAGTCATACATTTTACTTTTTGAAACGATAATTTCTGATATTACATTTTAAAGCATTTTTCGGCCGATAATATCGGACATCTCTAATTAAAACCCCATATTTTTCTTATTTTCTTGGGAAATTTTCCCTACGTGGAAATGCCAATGTTGACAGATATCCCTTCTTTTACTTAAATAAACATGAGAGGCATCAACAAACAGGCTTCAAAATGTGTTTCTATTTTCCTTAGGAAATGTCTGTTAGGATCCGCCGCTCGGAGCCTACATTATTTTGGTTGTTGAGTCCTTTTGTGTGCGTTCTTGGTTTGTTTTGGACTCTTCCGATTATTAGTTTGTGCACTTCCTTGTTTAGTCTGTCTCCATGGTTACCTTATTTGTTCCACCTGCACTGGCCGTTTGACGCACACCTGTTTATGATTATTGTTTCTGTATTTAAAGCTGCCTCCTCCCTTTGTTCGGTCTGGGTTCGTCACTTGCTTTATGCAACATGCAAGTTTTGATAATCTTGTCCTGCCTTAGCTTTTGGGCGCTCGACGCGCGCCATTTTAGACTTTTACTCAGTGCTAGTGTTAGCCTAGTTTCCCGTGCTTTCGGCACGCACTTTCTTTTCTGTTTGTGCAAGTGTTCTTTTATTTTTTGTATTAAAACCAGCTCCTACCTGCAATCTTGCTTGTCTGGTCCCACTGCATCTGGAGGTGACATCTCCGCGCATCATTATGCGTCCCGAAAGTGACAATGTCAGCCCAGTAGCATCATGTTGTTTTCAGCCAATTTTGTAGTAGTTTTCGCACCAAACAACGTGAGGGATTTTCACAAACATCATTTTAACGGTCTGTCTGAAGCTGTGTGTCAGAGGAGACTAGTAATGTACTGTACTAAGTACTGTTGGGGGTTGTGAACGGCATCAAGCAGTTCGGGGAGGGATTCTCACAAGAACGTAAAATATGCCCTCTCAAATACAAAAACATATCTGGCGGGAATTGAATACGGAGAGTAAGTGTTATTCTTAAAAATTAAGCAAAAAGGGCACTTTTGTCACGTGGAGTAGGACAAATGTGCAGGTGCTTGAGCGCCACTAAGTGTCTATCTGTGCACGTGTTTACTAAGCCCTTTGAAATTGGGACTGTTTGCAACTGGCAACCAAAAAAACTAAAATTACGAACACCACTGTGGTTTACCACAACATATCAGACAGTGACGTGTAGTGAACTAAACACCAGGTGAGGCATACATACTTTTTTTTTCTTCTTTTTTTTTTTTTACTTAAATTCATATGTGCAGCTCTAATCATTGTTGATTTAGGTTGCACATTAGAGTTACAGGAAACAAAAAGGGAGTTATTCGCTTTCATAAAAACGTTATCATAATGATATTATGATATGATGAATGGGTCCAAAAAGTATTTGATAAAGTTATTAAATACTTTTTGGTCCCATTTGCTTTTAACAAAATAAATCAAGTATTGTGAGTGCATATTACCTTTCTGTATTTGTATCAGAAGCAGCAATAGCTATCCTCCATGAAAACGTACTTTGTGTGATCGCATTCATTTTGTCTTAAAGTCCAGTTTAGAGAACTATTTAATCTTGGATACAGTATATAATCCTCCATATTGGCAGAAACATTCATTTAATTCAATTTCATTCCAAGAAATTATTTTTGCATATGATAAAAACACCCACAAACGCTGGCTTACACTAATAAAAATGCCATGTTTGTTATAAATACATAAAAAAAAAAGAAAATAAAAAAATGCCGGCTTCTGCTGGAGAGACCTGTGTCTGCTAGCTTGAGCTTCCCCAATTCTCCCAGTGTGGCGAGTCAGAGTACTGCTGAGGCATTGAACTGCAACGTGACAATATATCACCCCCTACCTTGAGGCAGAAGTACTTGCTGCCTCAAGACCTGCCTTTTCCACCTGGCAACAGGCATGCGCCCCCTTGCACGCACGCCCAATACACACTGTGTGTAGCCGTGGAGGCACCGCCTGTGTCTGCCTCACATCTCATCTGCTGCATTGTAAAGATCAGGAAACATGGAATTTCCGCCATTTCGACCATGAAAATAATCAAAATATACAGGAACCACACCAAAATGACATAGAAAGCATAAATCAAAAGAGAAATATTAAAACTTATTTTATTTTATTTCTTCGTTTTGGAACATCTCATGGTTAAGCCACCTGGTGGTGGGTGAGGCACTGCCTCACTTGCCTCCTCTGACAGCACCTCACTGATACCAGATATGTGTTTTTAAATGTCTCTAGTTTTCACAATTATTAATTTTACTGAACAAAAATTGCTTGCCAGGCCAAGGAATTTTACCGCTGTCTCGTGCACATGTACACACAGGGAGAACGTGCAAACAAATTAAAGCAGTCCCAAAGAAACAACTAACAATTTGCAGCCACGTTATTATTATGATAGGATATACATTCAATGAGAGCAAATGTTAGTTAGACAAATTGTTATCGGTCGCTAAAAACACACAGCACTAACGCGTGTTCGTGTATTACTATGTCTTTGGGTTTTTTACCTTATTACGTGCTAAAAACCAGGATATAATGGGAGGGCGAGATATACTGCCTAAAACACACGAGCCCACGAGGTATCTGCTTAAAGCAGGGGTGTCTAAACTTTTTCCACCAAGGGCCGCACACTGAAAAATCAAAGCAAGTGGGGGCTATTTTGATATTTTTTATTTTGAAAACCAATACAATATATGTATGAAAAATATACATTTAGGCCTCCACTCAGACATCATCCCATGGACCCCAAAGGGTTTTGGTAAAAAAAAAAATAAAAGTATTATTATAATTTTTTATTATTCAAGTTTTAAATTTCTAGATCGACATTAAGTCTATCTGTCAATACATTGATTTAAAGATTTAAGTTGTATGCTCTTTTTGTCAAAGAAAACCCTGTTTTTTATGGAAAAAACAAAATATGCAATATTTTCACTCAATAAAAGTTGAATATTTAAGATTATATTATAATTGGAGCCTTTAAAAAGGTCAAAAACTCATAACACCATTGATTTTAATTCATTATTATTTTTTGAACGATGACACTTAAAAACAAATCATACTAAAATGATTAGGGATCCGAAAGGGTCCAACTCATTAAAGTGTTCAAAAATATGAAAAATTCAAAGTACGTTGTAAAATAAGCAACAGCAATGGAAAATATGGAAAAACCGCACACAAATTAATGTTTTTACTAATCAATAACAGATTTTGTTTCAAATGTACAGTATGTATACATTTTTCAAGCCTTTTTATTCAATCTAATCGACTTTATTCATAAAGCACATTTTAGAAAATAATTAAAGTTTCACAAATTACGATAAAAGTAAGGACAGTCAATTGTAAAAAACGCTATTTAAAAAACATTTTTTAAGAAAATCATATCATCATATCAGATTAGGCAAACTATTCGATTATGTCAAAGCGGCAACACCCCTAACCACACCCCACCAGAGCTATCTTGCCAGTTGAGGGGATATATATACAAACTCCATTTCCATATGAGTTGGGAAATTGTGTTAGATGTAAATATAAATGGAATACAATGATTTGCGAATCCTTTTCAACACTTATTCAGTTGAATGCACTACAAAGACAAGATATTTGATGTTTAAACTCATAAACTTTATTTTTTTCTTTTTTGCAAATAATAATTAACTTAGAATTTCATGGCTGCAACATGTATCAAAGTAATTGGGAAAGGGCATGTTCAGCACTGTGTTACATCACCTTTTCTTTTAACAACACTCAATAAACGTTTGGGAACTGAGGAAACTAATTGTTGAAGCTTTGTAAGTGGAATTCTTTCCCATTCTTGTTTTATGTAGAGCTTTAGTCGTTCAACAGTCCGGGATCTCCGCTGTCGTATTTTACGCTTCATAATGCGCCACACATTTTCGATCTGAGACATGTCTGGACTGCAGGCGGGCCAGGAAAGTACCCGCACTCTTTTACTCCGAAACCACGCTGTTGTAACACGTGCCTTGGCGTTGTATTGCTGAAATAAGCAGGGGCGTCCATGAAAAAGACGGCGCTTAGATGGCAGCATATGTTGTTCCAAAACCTGTACGTACCTTTCAGCATTAATGGTGCCTTCACAGATGTGTAAGTTACCCATGCATTGGCCACTAATGCACCCCCATACCATCACAGATGCTGGCTTTTGAACTTTGTGTCGATAACAGTCTGGATGGTTCGCTTCCCCAAAAACAAATTGAAATGTGGACTCATCAGACCACAGAACACTTTTCCACTTAGCGTCAGTCCAATTTAGATGATCACGGGCCCAGAGAGGCCAGCAGCGTTTCTGGATGTTGTTGATCAATGGCTTTCGCTTTGCATAGTAGAGCTTTAACTTGCACTTACAGATGTAGCGACAAACTGTATTTAGTGACAGTGGTTTTCTGTAGTGTTCCTGAGCCCATGTGATGATATCCTTTAGAGATTGATGTCGGTTTTTGATACGGTGGAACTAAGGGATCGAAGGTCACGGTCATTCAATGTAGGTTTCCAGCCATGCCGCTTACATGGAGTGATTTCTCCAGATTCTCTGAACCTTTTGATGATATTATGGACCGTAGATTTTGAAATCGCTAAATTTTTTGCAATTGCACTTTAAGAAACCTTGTTCTTAAACTGTTTGACTATTTGCTCACGCAGTTGTGAACAAAGGGGTGTACCTCGCCCATCTTTTCTTGTGAAAGACTAATCATTTTTTGGGAAGCTGTTTTTATACCCAATCTTTGCACCCACCTGTTCCCAATTAGCCTGCACACCTGTGGGACGTTCAAAATAAGTGTTTGATGAGAATTCCTCAACTTTACCAGTATTTATTGCCACCTTTCCCAACTTCTTTGTCACGTGATGCTGTCATCAAATTCTAAAGTTAATGAATATTTGACCCCCAAAAAAATGTTAATCAGTTTGAACATCAAATATGTTGTCTTTGTAGTGCATTCAACTGAATATGGGTTGAAAATAATTTGCAAATCATTGAATTCCGTTTATATTTACATCTAACACAATTTCCCAACTCATATGGAAATGGAGTTTATACATACCTACGGGTATGTATAAACAATTGTGCCTATGAAGTTCATAGGCACAATTGCCGAAGGAGCGCGGTTACACCTGACATAGTGACAACACTGTGTACTGTCGTGTTTGTTATTTTGTACATACA
This sequence comes from Nerophis ophidion, assembly GCF_033978795.1. Classification (NCBI taxonomy): domain Eukaryota; kingdom Metazoa; phylum Chordata; class Actinopteri; order Syngnathiformes; family Syngnathidae; genus Nerophis; species Nerophis ophidion. The sequence continues at coordinate 19,665,419 of NC_084627.1, forward strand.
TGTGATTATTTAATATTGTTCATGTTAGCAGTATAATCGCTAATAATGATAATAATAAGTGTAATTTATTTATTGAAGTTCGAACGATAGATGACTTAATGTTGATATTTATGTGCGCACATTGATTGAACTCCGGGTCCTGTGTTTATGTAGGCCAGGTCCCTAAGTCTTGGATGGCGAGCTGTAGATAGGCCTCGAGCCCGAACCCAAGGATCTCCACCTCCTCAACCCCTGAACTCCACCTGCTCTGTTCGGGCGGTAGGCGGCTTATAGCCGAACCCCTTGCCTCGCACTTCATTGCTCTGCGGCCTTTTGCACTACCTCATACACAACCTGCCCATAAACTGAACTTTCACTACAAACTGCCATATCCACAACGCCAACCCGTGTGGCTGTATGAACTGCGAATGCACATATGGACTGCGATCAGTCTCATTTGGCTCCTATAAACTTGAAGAACTTTAATATTACTTTTTTTGAATTACCTGAACTAAACCAACATTGTTTGTTGAGATTCCTTTCTGTTTTTTTCGTTTGTTTTGAATGGCCATTCCTATTAATGTCTGTCCACCAGTTGTTGCACTGTACATGTTTAAATAACACCAGTATAATTTAAAGTATTTAATTGTGTCTGTCCTACTCTCTCCGAGTCATAATCTAGACTTCTGATTAGCCCAAATATTGAAAACTTCTACTATACTAGCTAAAGTACCCGCGTCATTAAGTTAAAGTACCAATGATTGTCACACACACACTAAGTGTGGTGAAATTTGTCCTCTGCATTTGATCCATCCCATTGTTCACCCCCTGGGAGGTGAGGGGAACAGTGAGCAGCAGCGGCCGGGAATCATTTTTGGTGATTTAACCCCCATTTCTAACCTTTGATGCAGAGTGCCAAGCAGGGAAGAATATGGTATGAGCTTTTAAACATAACCCGTTAACTGCTGCCAATCAAATGGTGAATAAGATACTCTATAGCAGGGGTCTCAAACACACACAATTGCGGCCCGCGAGACGTTATTTTGCGGCCCGCACCTTAATATGAAAATGTTATGTTGGTGCGGCCCGCAAGTTTTATATGAATGCCGCTTTACAGCGTCATACTTGCATACCCTCAAATTTTCCAGGAGACTCCCAATCTTCAGTGCCCCTCCAGGGGTAATCATTCTCCCGAATTTTACTCAAATACCATTATTAAAGGGGCACCGTGGAGGCACTGTCTTTAGCGTCCTCTATAACCTGTACAAACAACGTGCCAGCCCTGTTACATGTTGTATTTGGCTTCTGTAGACGCAGTAAGCGACTGCAAGACATAGTTGATCAACAGCCACACAGGTCACACTGAGGGTGGCCATATAAACAACTTTAACACTGTTACAAATATGCGCCACACTATGAACCCACACCAAACAAGAATGACAAACACATTTTGGGAGAACATCCGCACCGTAACACAACATAAACACAACAGAACAAATACCCAGAATCCCATGCAGCCCTAACTCTTCTTGGCTACAATATACAGAAGCCTCATACAATATGTGACTGGGCCGGCACACTGTTTGTATGGTGGAAAAAGCGGGAGAGACAGCAGGTTATAGAGGACGTTAAAGACAGTGCCATCAAGGCACGCTCTTAACATTGTTGTCCGGGTCAAAACCGAGAGAATGATTATATTGTTGTCCGGGGTGAAAACTGGGAGAATGATTGCCCAGGGAGATTATCGGGAGGGGCACTGGTATTCAGGTGTTTCTGGGAAAGATCACGAGAGTTGGCAAGCATGTTGCTAGGGCGGGAATTAATTCAAAAGTGCATGTTAGATTTTTTAAAGAAATCTTTTCTTGCGGCCCAGCCTCACCCAGTTTCTGCATCCAGTGGCCCCCAGGTAAATTGAGTTTGAGAACCCTGCTCTATAGGGTTCATATGTTTATAAATCTGACTGTGATGAAGTCAGTGCCTCACCAGCCATAAACCTCACCGCACGTCACTGCTATGAACTGATGTATTGTACGAGTTCCCGTATTTAGGAGCAGTGCTTATTTTTTTCCAATTAGATGATGCACCCGATGATTACTACAGGTATGTTGTTTATTTGAAAAAATATGGTACATTTAGATTATCTTTATCATCCAAATAATATAAATAAATATTCACATTGAAGCACATGCTCAGTACCCTATTGTGCTTTGGTACAATTATAGACCCCCACACACTGAAGTATATTATTAATTAAACATGTATAACAGATAAGATTCTTATGAATGTTGATTTGAAGACAGGGCTAATGATTAACGATGTTAAAGGGAGAGTTTAATACTAATGTGTTTCTTGTTGCAATTTTGCCAAAATGGGTTTGGGCTTGTGTTAAATGCAGCGTCTTATCATGTTCTTTTTTTTAAAGAAAAATGGAGGAGAAAAGCAAGCTGACACCTGCACTGGGAATGGTCTCTCCCACTATTCTGCAAGCCTCCCCTGAATGAGTCATCCAGCCCGCTCCTCATTGGACAGGACCATGCCGTCCCCAGGGATTGCCTTGCAGCAGCAGCAGCAGCAGCAGCAGCAGCAGCAGCAGCAGCGGCAGAGCGGCCTTGCTTCCATTCACAGAAACATTGGTATGCCAGCCCGCTATTTCATTCACACCCAGGACTAAATATTGCATGCCTTTTGGCCCCCGCCCCCTTCTTTCCTCTTTGTTGTCTTACTGTTAAATTAGCAGCAGGGGAGTAACCAATTTTTTTTGTATCTGATGATGGGAAGGTAAACAAAAACAGTTTTCTTTTTTCCCCCCCTCCTTTCTATATTTGCCAAGCAAGAAAAAAAAATGTTGGGAGGGAGACTGCAGTGCGAAATCCGCAGCGATGTGAGCGAGAGCGGAAGATGCTTATGAATGAGCGTCAGTCGCTCTTGTTGCTGGACTAAATGCTGCTGAGGACATTTTTTACATGAATGGTGTGTGTGTGTGTGTGCGTTCTTCCTGCTACCACGGCGACCAGAGATGCTTCATCAACATCATCGCCACCGCTGCTCTTGAAGAGACTCGTAGGCTTCTTTTCTTGTTCCTTTTTCTTCATTGATTCATCCTTCTGAGAAAGATGTCGGGTTGATTCAGGTGGACCTGCTGCAGCTGCGCATTTTAGGCATCTTTATTGTTAGGGTTTTGCTGGTCTATTGAGGGATTCTACTCATCCACACACTTTATGACCAGTGCCTAATTAATGCACTTTGCTATTTCTAGTCAGGCTAAAGTCGAATGATCTTGTTTCACTGCAACCTCTGAGGAAAATGTTCAGTTCAAATAAGTTTTTGTATTTATTATACACATTTTCATGATATATTGCACAAATTCCTCACTATTATAGCTTAATTCCACCTAAGCTACCTCTCATTTTTTCTTCCTCAACAATAACAGCGCAACACATTTTACTAACTGATTGCTACGAAAGTGCTCTGGGAGTTTTTTTTTCTCCCTCCCCCTTCCTCCTCCTGCTCTCTCCCTCCAACAGGAAGTGATTTGCAGTGTTCAGCAAGCCTTTTGTTGAGAAGGTTTTCTCACGTCAGTGAGTCATGCTCCTGCTCTGAGCCGGCAGCAGCAGCAGCAGACGGACATTCATAGTGTTTGCTCCTCTAGACATACATTCCTTTTTTTGGAGGCTAAAAATCATCATTGTTATAATCATAAGCAGCAGCATCATCACCGCTGGAAGCCACAACAGCAGCCTTCTAGCTCTCCATCCTCCTTGTTTCCATGGATTTCCTCTTTATTTTTCTCCGTGGCCAACTGCATTGAGGCTTTGGATTTTTATCAATCGGAATCTGGCGGTGGCTCGACCGCTGTAACCTCTAATCGAGAGAGATCTCTGGCCTGTGATTGCAACAAGGCGTTTGCCGCCACCGCATCAACCACAACCTCCGCCGCTGCCATGTTACAGGAGAAGGTAATCATCTTGGCGCAGCCACGTCTGCCAGCGCACTCGTGAAAGAGGCGTGTGCGGTGTGTGTCGCGGAGAGCAGAGGGAACGAGGGTATGCTTCACCGTACCAAATACAACCGCTTCAGGAATGAATCGGTGACGTCCGTTGATGATCTCGTCCACGGCCTGTCCATGAACCCCAAGGTCTCGGGCGACCCGCGGTCCACCACCGAGACTTCCTTCACGCCCCCGACTGAGGTCCAGCCCTCATCCGCCTCCAATGCCCCCGGCGCCCCCGCCGGCCACGGCTCCGACCACCCGGACGATGGAGGTACCCACCTGTGCACCCTCATCAACAAGGTGTCCAGCTTGAAGTTCAGCAACTCAGGGAGTCTGCTGGGCATTAAGGGTCTGCCCTCAGCCGTCAAGGACCTGGCGGTGGCCAAGCTCCAAGGGGGCGGGGGTTCGGGTTGCTCCAGCGGGACGACAACTGCGGCGGCCTGCGGTTCGACACCCCCTTGCTCGCAGCTGGAGCCTTCCGCCAGCATGAGCAAGAAGAGCAGGCTGGACGAGCGTCATCACAGTGGGGAGGACTGGGTTCCCGGTGGAGGAACGCTGAGCAAAGCCTTCAGAGGGTGGCTCCACTCCAGTGACAAGATCTCTGGTCCAGGAGTGACTTACATAGTCAAGGTACGTGTTCTCATTCGTCCATACTGCATGTACAGTGGGGCAAAAAAGTATCAATCGTCCTGTCCCCTCAGCAGAAAAACAGCCCCAAAGCATGATGTTTCCACCCCCATGCTTCACAGTAGGTATGGTGTTCTTGGGATGCAACTCAGTATTCTTCTTCCTCCAAACACGACGAGTTGAGTTGATACTAAAAAGTTATATTTTGGTTTCATCTGACCACATGACATTCTCTCAACCCTCTGCTGTATCGTCCATGTATCCATTTTGGTATAAACTCAACTCATCGTGTTTGGAGGAAGAAGAATACTGAGTTGCATCCCAAGAACACCAAAACTACTGTAAAGCATGGGGGTGGAAACATCATGCTTTGGGGTGTTTTTTTCTGCTAAGGGGACAGGACGATTGATCCGTGTTAAGGCAAGAATGAATGGGGCCATATATCGTGAAATTTTGAGCCAAAACCTCCTTCCATCAGTGAGAGCTTTGAATGGTTGACCAAATACTTATTTTCCACCATAATTTACAAATAAATTCTTTAAAATTCCTACAATGTGAATTCCTGGATTTTTTTTTCACATTCTGTCTCTCACAGTTGAAGTGTACCTTTGATGAAAATACAGACCTCCGTCATCATTTCAAGTGGGAGAACTTGCACAATCGGTGGCTGACTAAATACTTTTTCGCCCCACTGTATTCTAACCTGCGTGCTTCAAGCCCCTGCTTTCTGTTCTGCCCGGCATGAGAGACGAGTGTGCCAGCTACCGAGCTAAAAACCCGATAGCCAGCACTGCTCCTTAGGTTGCCAGGGAGTGAGGTTTACCAAAGTACACTTGGCCTCCGTTACATACAGTATATATGGGTTGTACCTGTATAGCGCTTTTCTATCTTCAAGGTACTCAAAGCACTTTGACACTATTTATATACTATAGGGTTTCTGCAGGAGCCTATCACAGCCGATTTAGGGCATAAGGTAGATTGTACCCTCCACTGCGCCATCCTGCTTCAGGAAACATGTTTTGTTAGCCATATCTGTGAATAGTGGGCCCGTCTTGTGCATGTGAAGCCGCCGTGTTGTGCTTTGTAACCATGGCGATGTCTTTATTCCCCCATGAGTGTGTTAGCTCAAATGATAACGGTGGGGGTTAAAAAAAAAACCCAGAGCTCTACCTTTTATACTGAACATCGTCACCTCGGTTCTGGCACGGCCTCGGTTAAGGCTGCGATTTTACCTCCAAAGCAGGAACGTCGTGGGATCCAGCTCCCCTATAGTCTATGTTGGTGCCGTTCATACAGAGAAGCGGTACTGCAAAATACCAGCTTTTACAAGAAACATGTTTTTCTATCCGACATTAGCGCCATCATACATCATTTCAAACAAGTTGGCGCTCCGCTGTGAATGTCATCATGCCGGCAATGAGTCACCGGCAGGAGTGACGATGCTGAGCCGCGGCCCTGCGAAGTGTGAAGTGAATGGGAAAATGTGAATTCTACAGAGAAGTAGACGCACTCTTCGTCTTCTTCTGTCCGTGCTGCGACATGGGAGGAAAGCATTGCAGTGGGACATGTTGTCACCTAGTACTAGTAGGAGTGTCTGTGTGCAGTGTTCCATTAACTACATTAGGGCCAGTCGATGTTACTGAAAGCGTTCACTCTGTGACAACCAACCCCCCACATTTGGGCGTTAGGTCCTGTGAGTTCAGTGTCGCTTCTAATTAGCATCACATGGTTACCCATCATGCACCATTACTCCAAATGGACATTGATTTCATCCACAAGTTGTGTGTACAAACTAAATTATTATTTTTTTTAGAACCGTCGTTGTTGCTGCCATCAATGTGTTTTTTTTTTGTTACTATTTGTTCAAATAGATAAATGAAATACTCCATATAATATTCAGTCCAGTGGTTTTTAACCTTGTTGGAGGTACCGAAACCCACCGAACCCTTCTTTAGTGAAAAATAAAATGTTTTTTTGTTTCAAATTCAAGAAAAACTTATGTTTTTTTTATTGGTGCACAAAATGAACCGTCCATGAACATCACCTTGTTTACAGAACAAAACCTACACAGTGCATGATTTCACAACGAATTGCACACCTTACACACATTACCATGTATTGATTAACGTGGACCCTGACTTAAACAAGTTGAAATACCTATTCGGGTGTTACCATTTAGTGGTCAATTGTACAGAATATGTACTGTACTGTGTAAACTGTACTGTTTCATATAATGCATTCTCTTCCTTTGCAATCTGCTAGTAAAAGTTTCAATCAATCAATCAAAAAACCTTCAAATTTGATGGAAAATTAGAGGGAACATTGTTTGGGGGTATCCATTATACGCCGAAAGGGAGAAGTTTTTATTTACACGATAATTCGGATGTGTCTATACTTCCGTGGCGGAGGCTCCGCCCAACCCCTGAAGCCGACTCACCGAACCCCTACGGTTCGATTGAACCCAGGTTAAGAACCACTGATTCAGTCATATACAGGAAGTGGCCATCTATGAAGCTTCAACATTAGTGTGGGTTATTTGTTTGTTTTCTGTAAAAATGGCATTAAATTTGATGTGCAGAGGCAAAAAAATGTTTTTTTATACTATTTTTCCTGCTCAGTGGCCTTGTGATTAGAGTGTCCGCCTGGAGATCGGTAGGTCGTGAGTTCAAACGCCGGCCAAGTCATACCAAAGACAATAAAAACGGGACCTATTACCTCCCTGCTTGGCACTCAGCATCAAAGGTTGGAATTGGATGTTAAACCACCAAAATGGTTCCTGGGCGTGGCCACCGCTGCTTCTCATTACTCCCCTCACCTCCCAGGGCGTGGAACAAGGGGATTGGTCAAATGCAGATAGTAATTTCACCACACCTAATTTGTGTATGACTATCATTGGTACTTTAACTTCATACAATTGTAGGCCTGGGCTGACAGTAATTCAATTAATTGAACGATAAATGAAAATAAACCCAAAAACTTTGCAGTCATCGATAAATTGAAATGGATATAAGAGGTTACACTCTGTGAATCACACTCAGCACCTGAACACGTTTATTTGGCAGTAGAATTACATGACGAGAGTGAGCCTCAAGTCCAGGGGTGGGCAATTTATTTTTACCGGGGGCCGCATGAGCAACCCGAGCACTGCTGGAGGGCCACACCGACAATATTTCAATAAAATTTTGCTCAATTTATTTTTGATATACCGTAAGATAAATAATATTAATAATAATAATAATAATAATTTCATTTAACCTAACTTAACTATACAAAAGCAGATTGCTTTTGATGGTTTTATTTTTAACACTGTCTTACACAACACTTCCTGATGTATAATGCAATGCAAAAATGTCAATTTCTGTCACTTTATCCTGCATCCTCTTTAAAAGGCCAACATTTTTCCCCGTCAGATTTGGAGAACCATCTGTTGTCACACCTCCCACCTTGTCCAATTTCAGTCCTAACATGTTCAAACACACATTTACCTCTGTGGACAAGTCATTACCTGTGGTTGTCCCTTTAATTCACTGCATGGCTGCCAGATACTCGGTGATTTGAAAGTCTGCAGTTATCCCACGTAAGAAGATGAGCAGCTGGGCGGTGTCACGTACATCGCAGCTCTCATCCAAAGCCAGCGAAAAACAGTCAAAGTGGGCCTTTCTGTTTTTCAGCTGAAGCTCCAAGTTTCCACCGATGGTCTCAACCCGCTTAGTTACAGTGCGTCGGGAGAGTGACACGCTTTCAAATGCGCCCCTCTTCTGCGGGCATATCAGCACAACGGAGTCCCATAAGCACTCCTTAATAAACTCTCTGTCAGAAAACGCCTTACTTTTTCTGGCGATTTTGTGGGAAATGACGAAGCTTGTCCTGGCGGCTATATCTGGGGGTGTGAAATTTGGCAAAAAGTCCTTGTTGGGTTTGCAGTTTTAACATCAACGCATCAGCCTCCCTTGCACGCTCTTCATCAGACAGTTTCCGGTATTGTTCCTCGTGCTTCGTCGTGTAGTGGCAATCCAAATTATATTCTTTAAACACAGCAACCTCTGTACCACAAATTAAGCACACGGCTTTACCTTTAATTTCTGTAAAGAAATACTTGGCAGTCCATGTCTTCTTGACAACACGGCATTCGTCATTAGCTTTTCTCTTTTTAGCGTCTCGGGGGTAACCGGGCATCATTTGTCGCTGTGCACCTTCACTCACAGGTTACACACGGACATACGGCCATAAATAACACTTTTCAAAATAAAAGCACCATAGTTGTATTGCACGCACGACATAGATGTTTTTATTTATTTATTTTGTAATTTGTGATTGCCGCTGTCCACATTCACTCACAATCGCGCATGAGCATACGTCCACACGGAAGTAATACAAATAACGCTTTTCAAAACAAAAGCAGCAACGTTGTATTGCACACTCGACGTACTGTAGATACGTTTTTAAATGTATTTTTTAATTTATGATTGGCCTCACGCGGGCCGTAAAGGGATGCACAAAAGGCCGGATGTGGCCCGCGGGCCGCAGAATGCCCGGGTCTTCTCTAGTCAGTCATCCACAATCTTTGTTTCGATACACACAGACGAGACCTACTTGCAATTCTCTTCAACAAATGTTCCAGTGTGTAGTAGTAGTAGTTGTAATAAACAATGGCATCTGTAGCGACACTCACTTTAGTGTTGGAGCTAAAACTTGTCATTCATTTACGAATCAAGTACACATTTCTCTGAAACCGTAGGAGAAGACTTTGGGGAAAGTGGGCTGCGCAAACCCCGGAAATGATGTTCTAGTTGAACAATAACAGCTCTTTTTTTCTAACTTTATTTCAACAAAAATATGATACACAAAATTCTAACAATCAGAACATGTCTATGATCCATCCATCCATTTTCTAACGCTTGTCCCTTTTGGGGTCGTGGGGGGTCACTGGAGCCTATCTCAGCTGCATTCGGGCGGAAGGCGGAGTACACCCTGGACAAGTCGCCACCTCATCGCAGAACATGTCTATGATGTTTTTTCAAAGTATGTACAAAAAAAAGATCTATAATTTTCAAACAGTAATTAAGAAATTGAAACAAAACTACCACAATGAAAGACTAAACAAAAGAAAGATGAAAACATATACCAGGGTTAACAAAATAAAATAGAACAAAAAAATAAATGCAGCGTATTAAATGTATTTATTTAGCCTTTTAATTGCCTATTGTACGGCCGGTGTACGCAGTCAAAACAACGGATGCTGGGAAAGTTCTCATGCTTTGGCGAAAGCGCGAAAAGGAAAACACGTCGGGAAAATGGAGGAATGCAAATTTCAGCATAAGTGGCTGGCTGGCTAATTTTCAAAAGCATTGTTAGGTCCGTAATTTTTAAAACCCACAGAGAGGCATTCTGCAACGTGTGCAAAAATACTTCCAAACTTTGCTCATTAGGCATCAATGCAATGAAATCACACATGCCGGAGTACCCGGAGGGAACCCATGCAGTCACGGGGAGAACATGCAAACTCTACAGAGATAGGCCGCAAGCTCAAGCTTAGGTCCTTCGTATTGTGAGGCACACACACTAACCCCTGTTCCGCCGTATGTGTGTGTATGTATGTGTACAAAACCCAAAACCAGTGAAGTTGGTACATTCTGTAAATTGCAAATAAAAGCAGAATACAATGATTTGCAAATCCTTTTCAATCTATATTCAATTGAATAGACTGCAAAGACAAGATACTTAACGTTCGAACTGGTAAACATAGTTTTTTTTCCGCAAATAATAGCTCATTTGGAATATCATGCCTGCAACATGTTTCAAAAAAGCTGACCTAAGTGGCAAACAAGATTGAAAAATTTGAGGAAAGCTCATTGAACACTTATTTGGAACATCACACAGGTGAACAGGCTAATTGGGAACAGGTGGGTGCCATGATTGGATATGAAAGCAGCTTCCATGAAATGCTCAGTCATTTACAAACAAGGATGGCGCGAGAGTCACCACTTTGTCAACAAATGCCTGAGCAAATTGTCGAACAGTTTAAGAAGAAGATTTTCTCAACAAGCTATTGCAAGGAATTTAGGGATTTCACCATCTACGGTCCCTAATATCATCAAAAGGTTCAGAGAATCTGGAGAAATCACTGAAAGTAAGCAATGGTATTACGGAATTTCAATCTCTCGTGTAAAGGATATCCCCACATGGGCTCAAGTACACTTCAGAAAACCACTGTCAGTAACTACAGTTTGTCGCTACATCTGTAAGTGCAAGTTAAAACTCTACTATGCAAATTTATCAACAACACCCAGAAACACTGCCGGCTTCGCCGGGCCTGAGCTCATCTAAGATGGACTGATGCTAAGTGGAAAAGTGTTCTGTAGTCTGACGAGTCCACATTTCAAATTGCTTTTGGAAACTGTGGACATTGTGTCCTCCGAAACAAAGAGGAAAAGAACCATCCGGATTGTTATAGGCGCAAAGTTCAAAAGCCAGCATCTGTGATGGTATGGGGGTGTATTAGTGCCCAAAGCATGGGTAACTTACACATCTGTGAAGGCACCATTAAGGCCGAAAGGTACATACATGTTTTGGAGCCATCCAAGCAATGTTATCATGGACGCCCCTGCTTATTTCAGCAAGACAATGCCATGCCACATGTTACATTGTGGCTTCATAGTAAAAGAGTGGAAGTACTAGACAGGCCTGCCTGTAGTCCAGACCAGTCTCCCATTTAAAATGTGTGGCACAATATAAAGCCTAAAATACAACAACGGTGACCCCAGATTGTTGAACAACTTAAGCTGTACATCAAGCAAGAATGGGAAAGAATTCCACCTGAAAAGCTTAAAAAATGTGTCTGCTGAGTTCCCCAAACGTGTTTTAATCATATATCTGCGTGTGCATGCGCACGTCTGTGTGTATAGATAGATGTATAATGTCATTGGACCTCGGCATTAAACTTGTTTAGTTGGCATTAAAAAAAACATTGAAAATTAAATTTTAAGATACGGTGCTTCATGAAAGTATTCACAGCGCTTTACTTTTTCCACATTTTGTTGTGTTACAGCCTTATTCCAAAATTAAATAAATACATATCTGCCCAAAAAATACCCCATAATGACAATGTGAAAAGTTTTTTATTTTTTTAATGTTGTAAAATTTATAAAAAATCCAAACAAAACACTATGTACATAAGTACTAACAGCCTTTTCTCAATACTTTGTTTATGCTCTTTTTGATTACGATGCCACAAGATTGGCACACCTATCTTTGGGCAGTTTCGCCCATTTCTCTTTGCAGCTTTTCTCAAGCTCCAACAGGTTGGATGGGAAGCGTTGGTTTTCATCAAGGATTTTTTTTGTATTTGAGCAAAGGCTGTGAATACATGTGATTTTTTCTTTAAATACATTTTCTAATTAAAAAACAAAACAAAACTTTTCACTATTTCATTATGAGGCATCACTGATGCTTGCAGAAAGTTAGACTTTGGTGGTGCGGTGGTCGTCTTATATTTAGCTGCTCATGTTTTGTTTTGTTTTTTAACTTTTAGAATTAGAATTTTGAGGACAAAAATTATTTTATTATACGTTGGAATAAGGCTGTAACATAACAAAATGTGGAGAAAGTGAAACGTTGTGAATACTTTCCTGAAGCACTGTACCTGCAGAAACCCTGTTCTTATTTTTTGTGTTTCATTTATTGATATTTTGTCTGGATATTATGTTTTATAGGATTTGAAATGTGCAAGTTTCGGTAGCACTGAATAAATAAGCGTTAGAGGAGATATGTTTTGTTTACAGTCTGACGAATGCGATGCTCATCAGCACAAAGTGTTCCCGGGCTTGCGTGCTGTATTATTCAGAAGAGGTGTGTGTAGGTGGCTGCTAATAAAGAGGATTATATGGGATCTCATGAGGCATAGTTAGAGTGCAAAATTCAATACACTGTACTTGCTTATTTCTAGCTGAGCACCAACTTTAGTTTTCTTGTCGTTTCTATGACTTGAGAGATGTATTTTTCACTACAAATTGAACAAGAGTATAGAAGTGTTGATGCAAGTTTGCTTGCTGGTGTTGTTTAAAATGAGTTAAAAGTAAATAATATTGTCCTGTTTTCTTCCTAGTATCTGGGTTGCATTGAAGTGCTGCGATCGATGAGATCTTTGGATTTCGCCACACGTTCCCAAATAACAAGGTAAGTTGTCTGCAGAATTCTCTTAGGGTTCTCAGGAACAAGCAACTACTGAAGAACACTCGGGGAATAAATTTTAAAGGAGAAAATACACACCAAAATATAGCCAACATCTGTGCTTCCTCTAAACTTAAATCCAATTACCTCACTTGTTTTAACCTAATTTACACTGATAAATTGACCTTCACCAGTTTTAGTGCAATTTCAAGGTCTGATTTGTGTGCATGCTTTTTTTTACATCAGCTGAAACCATTGAACATTCCGCTGATAGGGACTCGCTTTGTGCTGTGGCCACTTTTCTGCTCCACTCGCGTTGAGCCGCACACTTGTCACCTCTTTGTACATCTCTTGTCTTTGGAATGTCGTGTCTAGTCCTTGCAGAGCATTTAAATGTGGGCCTCGGAACCCAGTTTGCTGGGGTTACTTTTGATCACAAGTTCACAACCATCTGACAGTACAATACAATATATATTTTTAGTTATTATTACATTTTTGTAACAGTAAATACAAATTTAAAAATGGATACATTCTGGGCCCCTACCCCATTTACGAGACCCCCCCATCTCCCTGTCCCACCATAAATTCAACATTGCTGCCCCACACACACACAAACACACGCACATGCGCACACACTTGCACTTAAAATTAAATATTGCATTGGTTAAAACAACCTTTTGAAAACACAATGTCTTTAAAAAATGGGATTAAAATGGGGGCCCACACTTTTTTCAGCGGTGATCTATCTCATTTTATATATGCATGCTTATATTTGTATTAAACACCTTTTAACATGTATGCCACTTTTATATATATATATATATATATATATATATATATAGGTATGTATATGTGTATATATATGTATGTATGTATGCCCCACACACACATGCGCACACACACATGCGCACACACTTGCACTTAAAATTAAATATTGCATTGGTTAAAACAACCTTTTGAAAACACAATGTCTTTAAAAAATGGGATTAAAATGGGGGCCCACACTTTTTTCAGCGGTGATCTATCTCATTTTATATATGCATGCTTATATTTTTATTAAACACCTTTTAACATGTATGCCACTTTTATATATATAAATATATAGGTATGTATATGTGTATATGTATGTATATATATGTATGTATGCTACGGCACCTGGCAGCCATCTTGGTATAGACGATCACAGCCCCTCCCTCACGAATGTTGGTGGTTTTCAGTGCAGCGGTTCTTTGAAGGCTGATAAAATCGAAACCATAGCAGTAATAAAAACTCTCTCATCAACTTTTAATCTGAAGGGCTCAATCCCTCTCCTGTGGTAGTGTGAAGCCGACACGACCACAGGTTTTTACAAAACTTTTGTTTTGAAGGAGGAATTGCAAACTTCCTGTTGATTTTGATGACAGTGTATGAAATCTTGGTCTAAGTGAGACCTACATAGAAGTTTTTGTTTCATGTCTCTACGACATTCCTACTGGAAGTTACAGGCAGTTTTGTCTGTGTTTTCTTACCAGGGGGCGCTAGAGCTCAATTTTTAGTTTTAGGGTTAGGTTTTTTGATTAAATCGCAATGTTCGCCATTTCTGATGTGTGTGTCAAATTTGGTGAGTTTTGAGGCATGTTAAGGGGGTCAAATTACAGCTCAAAGCTACGAAATAATAATAGAGAAAGAAAGAATCCATCCATCCATCCATTTCCTACCGCTTATTCCCTTTCGGGGTCGCGGGGGGAAAACGCTAGAAATTCAATAGAGTCCTCTGTCCCAAAGGGACATTCGGTCCCTAAAAAGGAAGTGCAAAAACAGGAAACAATGGAGTCTTAGGCAAAACAGAGCATAACTAAACAAAACATGATCACAAGACTTGACACCGGGTGGTTCCGTTAAACAACCCTGAGCTAGAAATTTTAAACATACCACAGTTATGGGCAATGAAATTCAAAAGTGAAACGTGTACATAACTTTATCCTATGCTGCCACAAATAGGATTATCATTGAGACTTAGATCTTTAAACTTGACAAAAACCTGACGTACGCCTGTTTTTGCGGAAAAGTTGAAATGTGTCAAGACTGACCTTGACGGGGAAATGTGCGTTGTCTCACGCAAATTTCATGCTTTATGTCTGCATATTTCTACAGGCTGTGGATACTTTATTGACACACAGAGGTATCCGGTCCTGGCTTTGCCAACATTTGATTTCAACAATGTAAAAAAGATAGAGGCATGGACACAAAATTCACTTTTTTTGCCAATGCATTTCATGCTTCGTCCTCTTATTAATATTTGTGAGGACGTCTATTAATTTATGTAGGCTATCATTTTGCCACTTATCTGCTGTGACAATATTTTCATGTGACTCCTTGGCTATGTTGGGTGGGCAGCAACCGCCGGTGGTTGCGACACGTTGATACCGGAGACCAGGAGTGAATGTCCCGACTTTGTGTCACGTACGGCTACTACCGCAACAAGCGCTCCTGGGTTGTAATAATAAATTGAGTCATAAAACAACAGTTGAAGTCTTTTATATCCTTTTTTGATAGCACTGGCATGTTAAAATGTAAAATGTTACATTCAACCAAATATTACATGATATTCCACATGAAACGCATGAATTTATAGTTAAAGTTGAAAGTTAAAGTACCAATGATTGTCACACACACACTAGGAGTGGCAAAATTATTCTCTGCATTTGACCCATCACCCTTGATCACCCCCTGGGGTGATCAAGGGTAAGCTTAAAGCACTAAACCTTGTCTTGTTTTCCTTTTGTTTATCCGCTTTGTACATTTCTATACTGAATCAAGCAAAGAGCAGTTGGTCTTGCCTACAGCCCTACTGTACAGTGTTGAAAGAAAGTGCAAATGTGATCCATAGACAACTTGGAAGTACGCCAGGACTTGTACAAGTGAAGACCTCTAGATACATGCCAGATAAAATACTCCGCAGTTGAGTGCTGTAAATTTTGGATATAGAGTGAACTTAATTATTAGGTGCACCCACCTAATCTTTGGCCTATTTAATTTTGCACAAACAGTATATTGGCCACAAAAATCTATAAGCCGCAGTTGCACACATTGAAACATGAAATATTTACACATGCACTTGAGTTTATTCACAAATTTAAGAAAAGAAACCGAAGAGGTCATTGAGCGCATTTTTGGAGTTTGCGGTCCAGCCTGTCAGGGCTGGTTAATGATAGTGGAGTTTCGTTCCTTGGGTCGGCTGTTTCCTTTTTTGATTGCAGTTTACGGCTTTTGAGGCTAAGTTGTGAGCATTTATTTATTTATTAAAATTTTCATCCGTTGTCCTAAGGACATGATTTTGTTGTTTTTGATCCAAGAGGAGAGTGAGTCCATAAAGTGCAAAATGTCCAACTGAATGATGTTTGAGTGCGTTTGATTTTATGTGAACAGTTCCATCAGTCCATCATCAGCAATTTCAATGGTCTGATGTGACGAGACAAAGTTTAGTAGTGTAAAATGTGGGGAAAAAAGTAACGCCTATTGTCTAAATATTATACTACATGTGGAAAAAAAAGGCAATATCATGCAAACATTTATTCCAGTAATTAGATTTACAAGGTGAGTTACGGGGCGTTGAAAGCGTTCCTGCTAAACTGGTTTGTGCTGAAAATGAAATTTCATTTGTATTTGTGCTATGACAATAAATACATTCCTTCCTGAAAACTAATAACCTGCAACTCACGACATTGCAATCCTTTTGATATAATTGTGATGGCTATGGCTTCCAGCTAACTTGATTTGAAAATCTCAGAAAATAATATTAAATAAATGGGTTATACTTGTATAGCGTTTTTTACCTTTAAGGTACTCAAAGCGCTTCGACACTATTTCCAAATTCACACACTGATGGCGGCAGCTGCCATGCAAGGTGCTAACCACGACCCATCAGGAGCAAGGGTGAAGTTTCTTGCTCAAGGACACAATAGACGTGACTAAGATGGTAGAAGCTGGGGATTTAACCAGGAACCCTCAGGTTTCTGGCACGGCTACTCTCCCAACCGAGCCACGCCGTGCCCATTTAGGGTTTTCAAAAACTGTAAGCAATGATCATCAAAATTTTAACAAATAAAGGCTTGACATGTCTCACTTTGCATGTAATGATTTTATATCACATATTAGTTGCACATTTGAAGTTTGAATTGCTGAAATTAATGGAATTTTACAAGATTCCTATTTTTTTAGTTTCACTTGTATATAAGAGCCCACTGGCTACTAATCCAGGAATATAATAGAGGTCATTCACACATCTAGAGTAACATTTAGACAGAGTAAAACAAAGAACACGCAATACTAATGATTGTTGAAAATAATACATTTAAAAGCCTACTGAAACCCACTACTACTGACCACACAGTCTGTTTATATATCAATGATGAAATATTAACATTGCAACACATGCCAATATGGCCGGTTTAGTTTACTAAATTACAATTTTAAATTTTCAGCGGAGTTTCTTGTTGAAAACTTCGCGGAATGATGACGCGTGACGTCTCGGGTTGGAGGGGACATATTAGCATAAAGTCGTCTCTTTTCATCGCGCAATTACACAGTATTCTGGACATCTGTGTTGCTGAATCTTTTGCAATTTGTTCAATTAATAATGGAAAAGTCAAAGTAGAACGATGGAGGTGGCAAGCTTTAGCATTTAGCCACACAAACACACGGTGTTTCCTTGTTTAAAATTCCCGGAGGTGAAGTTTTACTATGGATCAGAGCGGTCAAGCAAACATGGATCCCGACCACTTGTCAACTGGCAGGTTTCGGTGAGAATATTGTGCTAAAAAGTCGCCTCTTACCGGAGATCTGCGGAGCTTGCGCCGTCCATGCAGCTGCCGTGATTTCCCTCAGACACTGGCGTCAACACACCCATGGACACACCCCTCCGAATATCAGGTACTATTTAAATCACTAAAACACTAGCAACACATCAGAATGATAAGGGATTTCCCAGAATTATCCTAGTACAAGTGTCTAAAAAAATCTGAATTGCTCTCAATGCAATCGCCTTTTTTCAATTTACTTTATTTATTTATTTTATTTTTTTTCTAGTCCTTCGCTATCGATATCCTCAGCCACGAATCTTTCATCCTCGCTCAAATTAATGAGGAAATTGTCATTTTCTCGGTCCGAATAGCTCTTGCTGCTGGAGGCTCCCATTATAAACAATGTGAGGATGTGAGGAGCCCTCACACCGGTGACGTCATCGTCTGCTACTTCCGGTAAAGGCAAGGTTTTTTTTAAATAGCGACCAAAAGTTGCGAACTTTATCGTCGATCTTCTTTACTAAATCCTTACAGCAAAAATATGGCAGTATCGCAAAATGATCAAGTATGACACATAGAATGGACCTGCTATCCTCGTTTAAATAAGAAAATCTCATTTCAGTAGGCCTTTAACTAAACCTGTACTCGTGTCCTTCATGAGCACTGACATAACACTCGCAAGTCCTTACAATTCATCTTCAAAGCCATCCAGACTCAACACTCATCTAAATGGATGCCAAATTTATCCTGTGTTTGTCTGCGGTTGTCTCTCCATCCCTCCAGGGAGGCCATCAGCTTGGTTTGTGAGGCTGTTCCAGGGACCAAAGGAGCTCTGCGAAAGCGCAAGGTAAGGGCGGGGCAGAAGGGCTGAGAAAAAATGCAATATTGAACGCAGGGTGGGAGGAGGAAGACAAGGGAGTAACAATGAAATATATATGTGTATATATTTGTATATATTAGTATATATATGTGAATGAATGCTGGCAGTAGCATTTAAAAACACAAACAAAACAGAATTACATATTCATTTTGAGTCTATTTATAGCATGGCTCCTGCAAGTTGTCTTCCTCTCATGCTTCCTTTTTGCTGGAGAATGAGGCATAACACATCCAGATAACAAGCGCAAAGAAATAATGTGTGTGTGTGTGTGTGTGTGTGTGTGTGTGTGCACGTGTGCGGGGGCGTCGCTCTAACAGCCCACGATGCATTCATTGCACCCGGCTGCTCAGTGACTCATGTAGCGTGCACAGTATCTGCCATGGGGAGCGTGCATGTGTCTGCGATATGAAGCATCCACCCTGCTTTCTCTTGTGTTCCATGAAATGTCAGCGTGTACAAAAAAAAATACACCAGTTGCTGCAGCCAACATGTAAGCTCATTTTATTTGGGCTGCAGCAATGATTATTATTATTATTATTATTGTTATTAATATTTTAGTATTCTGGATAGACAATTGTATGCTACCTTTTTTCATCAGAATCAACTAAACCTATTTTACCATGGATATAGTCCCTTCTGAATGCACATTTGGTGAGCTAATCTTCCATTTGTTCAAATTGTTTTTGTGACAGCCGCCCTCTAAAGCGCTGTCCAGCATCTTGGGGAAGAGCAATCTGCAGTTTGCTGGCATGTCCATCAACCTGAACATCTCCACCAGTAGTCTCAACCTGATGACCCCAGACTGCAAACAGGTAGGCCTTAATCAAAATCACACATTACCTCACCTCTGGACGCTGCTGTATTAAACCCTGTAGTGGGGGTCTTTAATTATATTTAGACACTGTAAGGGCCAGTATCTTAAAGAAAACTATCAAATGATTGTAATAGTAGAATCACGATAGTACAATAAACTTACAATTTTAATTGGTCCTTTGACCGAGCTCTTAACTCAAAACACATGTATCTTAAATAGACATCACCCATTAAAATGAATTAAAGGGGACCTATTATGAAAAATAACTTTTTTTTAATCTATTGGTACTTGCTGTTGTGTATTTGGGATCTGCATAAGTCCCAATAATTCGGAATGAAGTTGTGGAAGGATTACATATATACATTATAAAACAATCTTGTGGTCATTTGGAATTTGCTCAAGTTGTGACGTTACTATATCTCCATATATGGTAAAGAGCTTTGCGCGAGTCCGCCATTTTTAATTTATGTTTGAGCAATGAGGGAAAATGCTCTGTTGATAGTTGCTTCAACAAGCACAAGACACTACACAAACTTTCAGCCTCCTATGAAGTAAACAGTGCCGTCCTTTTGACTTTTATGATTTGTGCAAATGTGCCTTCAACTGTGATGAAGTCGATCCGAGTGTGGGCAAACCTCTTTGCAAAGTCCTGATTCACAAACCTGCACCAGTATAAAGATGGATTTTCGTTAGATATGTTAGCTCAATTTGTTGTGTAACTAGCTTAGCCTTCTAATGTAAGACAACCGCTTCAGCATCCTAAGGCAATATAAAGAATGATTTTCATTGCTGACGGGAAACCAAAGTCTTTGGGATCCGGAGGGAGTTTGGTTGCAAAGCGGCAACTTAAAGGAATTGATGGAAGGGCACCACCAGGAGTGGAGCCTGCGGCTTAATATGATATAAGATATTTTTCACTTCCTGGTGGGAAGCTTATCTTTAAAACATGGTTGTCGGGTGCCACGAAGGAAATGAAGGTTCACTCAGCGTGAAGGGTGTGGAGAGGAGGGGTTCATTTGCATCTAACAACTCTGCCTCTCAAAACAGCTTGTTTTCAGAGGGAGCTTAAAAGTGGCTTAAAGGTGGTCTGTAGAACAAAATCTATTCTGGGTTTCCGCCAAAGAACCATCATTACATGTTATGTACACCACAATAAAATGTTTTGCAAAACACTTAAGTTGGGGCATTCTTAAGCTGAGGCACCACTGTATTCATAATGTTTTGATAAAAACATATATAGTAGGTTAGCATCTGCCTTGGCTGGGATTTGAACCTTGATTATCGTGTCTAGAGAGCAAAAATCTTTATCCATTGCACTCTCCAGCCACTCAAAGTATCTTCTCCATGAAAGTGAAGTTTTCTGTAAAAACTATGATTTTAATACTTGGGTAATGTTTGGCATGCCGAATTTGGTTGAGAACCCCTGATCTATAGTCTCCATATTGCTGCACTGCTACGTTTTCTATTTGCTCTCAGTCTACTCTTGAAAAAAATATGTAAAATAAATAGGAATAACCATAAAATTAAGAAACTGGATCGACTTACATTAGCTAAGCTGTTAAATTTCTGCAGTTTGATAACACTTTTTTTTTAAATAATAAAGGGGTCATATTTAAGTTTATTTTTTCAAGTTTTAATACACTTTATTTTGGTCTACATAACATGTGATGATAGTTTTTTGGTCAACATTTTGCATAGACTTTGTTGTAAAGACATATCTTCATACCCATTTTTGGCTACCGTCAAAATCATCTGGTTTTGAGAGGCGAAGTTGTTAGATGCAAATGAAGTCCTCCTTATAGTACTCCTCCTTACTTGACTTTCACCACAACACAATATTCTGGATGATATTGCGGGACCATGCGGCCCACCGTGGTTTGTTGTTGGCTGAAGGAGGAGACGACGCCGCGGACACAAACTACGAAAGCCGCATTGGAAAATTCTGGGACGAAACGCTGGCTAAGGTGAACTTCTACCGAGTCATTATCTCTCCAATGCTAAATCCTGGAAGTATGCATGTGTATATTGCTAATAAAATGTTTTTCTGTTCCATATCATGTTAATAATTTTACTGCAGTGCTGCTTCAAAACCTTGTAAACAATGGAGTCCCGAGCTGGCTGATACAGTTAGCTATGCTACGGGCTACATAATCGTTGGCGAGGCTCGGATTGTAATACCACCTGATCTGTTGCCAAACACAGTAGGCAATAATCAAATGAAAAGTATTTTTCAGGAAAATTATTCTTTATTTTGCCGGTGGAAAGTTATGCTATTGTCTCACATTAGAAGGCTATTCTAGCTACACAACAAATCAAGCTTACACTGTTCACATATTAGGCACACATTTTTAACCTACTGTTATTACTTACAGTTACATTGTCTCCTCCATTGCCATAAATATAAGTCACCAAACCCTTTTTGTGAAGGTCTGTGGTTGAAGCAAGGCTAATCTTTGCACACCATCAGTGACTTCCTAATAGTGGAAGGCACATTGCCACAAATCACAGAAATTAAAAGTAATGTACTTTTCTAACTAGAAGTTAGTGTAGTGATTTGTACATGATGTTGTAGCATAGCCGGTTTTAAATACATTTTAATTAACTGAGTCTTGCTAGGAAGTTAAGGGAAATGTCTACCATAAATGGATAATATGTATACGTCGCATATGGCAAAAATGTTGCAAAAGGAGCAAATTCTAAACGGACCGTTTAGAGCAGAGATGTTAAACTCATTTTACGTCGGGGGCCACATGGAGAAAAATCTACTCCCAAATGGGCTGGACAGGTAAACATCACGGTACGATAACTTAAAAATAAATACAACTTCAGATTGGTTTCTTTGTTCCAAAAAAAGCAAGCGCATTCTGAAATTGTACAAATCATAATGTTGTTTTTTTGTTTTTTGTTTTTACAATTACCTGTTGTGGTTAATACTATACATACTATTTTTGTCGTTATTTATATTTTCTGAATAAATTATGCGATAATGTTCATCAGTCAACTCGTTGGTGTTAACTTTCAATCTATCAAGAAAAAAAATACATCAAAATCAATTTACAGAATGTGATTTATGTAGTTTAATCATTTTCCTCGACTGATGTACTAACATCACGGGATTTATTTTGTACATATGTAGCATCATCTAAAAAGTTACAAATAATTGCTATTGCGACATCCAGTGGACACATTCAGAACAGCAGTTTCTTTCATTCAAAAATTTCAGGTTCATTTTTATACTTAGCAAACTCATCCCGCGGGCCGGATGACACCTGTTCACGGGCCTGATCCGGCCCTCGGGCCGTATGTTTGACACCCCTGGTTTAGTAAGCATGAAAGACGACAAGATTGTTTTACATAAATCTTTGCAATGCCTCTACAGTTTGATTTTAAATTTTCGGGACTTATGCAGGGCCCAAATACACATAAGCAGGTACTATCAAAATTAGGTTTTGCAATAAAGGGCCCCTTTAACACCCAGCAACATCTCAACTGCCATAGCGCAGTATTTATGTCACAGCAGGTTCCTTTAGCTGGGTGCCACGTTCATGGAAATTTAACTTAAGTCCAAAATATTAATGTTTTCATTTGTTTTTTTAATTATTATTAGTAGTAGCAGTGCTAGTATTAGTACTATTAGTTACCAACTAACCAACCAATTGCTAGTCTCACACTTTTTATGCTTTGCAGAGGTGATAACACATTTTTGATTTTCAGAGTTACTGTGTCTCTGGAAAACTCTGCCATTTGAACATAATACAGTAGATACCCCATTTTTAGCAGAGGTTACGTTCCAAGAAAACTGCAAATAATAGAGGCATCCATACGATGCCCAGAAAATGTCTATTTTTGACACTCATAACCCTATAACATGTCTCTTCCAGTCATTAAGACACACATTAGGAAATGATTACACGCCAGGGCCAGCTCTATGTAGGAGAAACAGACCGCAGAGCCCCCTCAAATCAAAATGTTTGAAGTTGAGAAAGTACTTTTTAATATACCCACAATATTATCCGCAGTATCGGAGAAATCGTCTGGAAAAGGGACACACACGCCTACAACACTTGTATGATATCATCTTCCCTCTTTTCTTGTCCATCACCTGTGTCAGACTCCGCTAGCAAACACACACACAGCTCCCCACATGTATCCATCCATCCATTTTCTACCGCTTATTCCCTTTGGGGTCACGGGGGGCGCTGGTGCCTATCTCAGCTACAAACGGTCTGAAGGCGGCGTACACCTTGGACAAGTCACCATCTCCTCACAGGCCTAACACAGACACATAGACAACATTCACACACTAGGGCCAATTTAGTGTTGCCAATCAACCTATCCCCAGGTGCATGTCTTTGGAGGTGGGAAGAAGCTGGAGTACTTGGAGGGAACCCACACAGTCACGGGGAGGAGATGCAAACTTCATACAGAAAGATCCCAAGCCCGGGATTGAACCCAGGACTACTCAGGACCTTTGTATTGTGAGGCAGACGCACTAACCCTTCTTCCACCGTGCTGCCCCTCAGTAAACCAGTGTTGACAAATTAGAAACGGACTATTAGTTTTCAGAAACAAAATCCAATCCTATTTAATTCCGTCAGGTAAATGAGGGAGACAAGTTCAGAATATATCCAATCACAGTTCTTGAATATGTCGAACAGACAATACTCCTGAGGGTTGGGGTTAGCGACAAAGGTGGGCCACAGATGACAAACCTTCATCCTATGTTACGTTTCAACATATTTGGATGGTCAGAAATAATAAATAAAATTGACATTGTCTATTCACCAACATGATTTTGTAGCTTAAGTTAAAGTACCAATGTCACGCACACACTAGGTGTGGTGAAATGTGTCCTCTGCATTTGACCCATCCCCAGCTACTAGAGGACTTAAGGGGCCGATTAAAACAAGTTCAATTAATCCATTTTGGTGGTATTTTTTTATATAGAATATATATCATTAAAATATTCCTTATATGAAAAAAAATTCTTGAAGTATGCATTTTTGCATGTTGAGCGTAGTAAGTGCAGCCTCTCTCCCATGCACCTTCAGCAGTGGAAAAAAAATGGTGTCAATGTTGATGCACTGCCCAACTGCTTTTAAAACACCCATAAAAAGTGGTAAATGTCTCCTGCATGTTTAAAAACAGCAAAACGCCACAGGTGGCAGTATAAAAACATGAATGTTGCCTTGTGTAGTAGACGTTAAATCCTCATTTAAATAAAGTGGCGTGCACCACTTTTTAATTGTACACACAGTCTTAGTAAATCACACGCATCACGCCTACTAATAGCACACACTATTTCATAGATTGCTCATACTGTTAAGTACATTGTAGCTAACAACCAAATTCTATGGAGAAGGCAATGTTGCTTCTGTATTGGCAAAAAAAAATAGTGCTTGAGCATGATGGAGCAGCATGTACACATTAGACTTAGACTTCCTTTTTATTGTCATTCAAATGTGAACTTTACAGTACAAATAAGAACAAAATTTTGTCGCATTAGCTTTTGGTAGTGCAGGATTAAAAAAAAAAAAAAGAAAGCAATAAGGTGCAGATATAAATAAATAGATTACTGTACAGATAAATACATTGCACTTTTTCACATGCGTCCATGTTTATGGATGTATATTGTCTTTTTTATTCCAGCGAGTTAATCCATTTTGGGGGGAGTTGAGGGGATAATTTAATTATGATGCGTTCAAGAGTCTTACGGCCTGAGGGAACAAGCTGTTACAGAATCTAGAGGTTCTGCTACGGAGGCTGCGGAACCTCTTCCTAGAGTCCAGCAGTGAAAACAGTCCTTGGTGGGGGCGGGAGGAGTCCTTGCAGATTTTCTGAGTCCTGGTCAGGCAGCGGATTTTTGTGATCTCCTTGATAGGAGGAAGAGGAGTCCTGATAATCTTTTCCGCCGTCCTCACCACTCTCTGGAGAGACTTCCAGTCTGAGGCATTGCAGGCTCCATTCCAGACAGAGATGCTGTTGGTCAGCAGCCTCTCTATAGTGCCTCTGTATGATGCCCCGTTCACATTTCTGACTGTTCCCTCATATATGCCTGCCTCGAATTTCAAAAAACATCACGTGGTATAAGCTACCAAGAAGTACAAGTGGTAGAAAATGGATGGAAGGATGTTGGAGGGAAAGCATCATTCTTACTTCCAATGTTGCATCAATTACACTTGTAAGACAGCACCCTCTGCTGGGTTCATTGCTGCACCATTTTTTTTACCTGCAGATAGTGCTATGAAACCACTTTCTATTTAAACTACATTTAAAGTAAAAAATACAACAACAAATAATTATTTATGGTCTGAGGCAGAAAAAAAACAAATCCGCAAACTACTATTTATAAAATGTTATGTAGTTGCAGAACAGCTTTTAAAGGGGAACTGCATTTTTTTTTGCCTACTGCAGTGTTTTTCAACCACTGTGCCGCGGCACACTATTATTTGCAAACCAGTAAATATAGTCTGCAAATGATGTGTTGTTGTTGAGTGGTCGGTGCTGTCTAGAGCTCGGAAGAGTAATACTCTTCCATATCAGTAGGTGGCAGCAGGTAGATAATTGCTTTGTAGATGTCGGAAACAGTGGGAGGCAGTGTGCAGGTAAAAAGGTGTCTTATGCTTAAACCAAAAATAAGCAAAATGCATATGCCCCTAAAAAAGAGGCATTGGAGCTTAGGAAAGGCTATGAAGAATGAAACTAAGACTGAACTGGCTACACAGTAAACAAAAACAGAATGCTGGATGACAGCAAAGACCTACTGTGGAGCAAAGATGGCGTCCACAATGTACATCCAAACATGACATGACAATGAACAATGTCCCTGCAAAGAAGGATAAAAACTATAAAATATTCTTAATTGCTAAAACAAAGTAGATGCGGGAAATATTGCTCAAAGGAAGACAAGAAACTGCTACAGGAAAATACCAAAAAAAGAGAAAAAGCCACCAAAATAGGAGCGCAAGACAAAAACTACACACAGGAAAACAGCAAACAACTCAAAATAAGTCACGGCGTGATGTGACAGGTCGTGACAGTACACCTACTTTGAGACAAGAGCTGTATCAATGCATGGTTGGTTATGGTTTAAAGTCATCCAACAATTGCGACAACGACTTATTACTGTCAACTAGGTTTTGTTTTTTAATGATTTACATTAAATGCAGCTAATCAATGCTACCTCTAAATCCCTTTAAAAATGCAGTCAAAAGCCGACAACAATTTACCTGTACAATAACCAAACTGTAGCGACATTGTTTTTGTATGAGCGAACACCGAGGAACTCTTTTTTTTTTTTTTTTTACAGCAGGGTAACACATCAGCGTGCAACAGTAAAAAACATGAGCTAGCTAGGGCAAGAGATAAGCTAGCTTCTACATCAGCACCCAAATCACGATTGAGTTTGTAATGCACAGCACAATGCAATAGGACACTAATCTGTACTGACTGAAAAACATGAACAATCATATTACAGTATCTGTAAAGTATTAGCCCAAATTTGATGTTTTATTTGTACATAGCTAATAACACGCATGACGTGCTGTCTGTATCATGTTTAATATAAAGTGACTCACTCGATGGACAGTTGGTTTTGTATTCCAGCTGGCCAGGGAAGTTTTTTTCCTGTTGATTTAGGGTAATCACGCCATTTCTGTCGGCTCAGCTTGGCTCCAGGTTCCATATTTTGCAACTTCCCGTCACGCCAACCTCACTCTCTCAGCTTCCGTCTGCTTCGTTTCACCCTTGCTTTGTCCTCGCTTCTATAACCAGCAGTTCATCCTTTGCATATTCAGCTTCGCAAAGATAAGGCTGAGAATTTTCATCTGTCCGAAAATGTCTGTTACCAAGTCTGCCATGATTAGAAAACACTCGCGTTTGTTTCCGGAAGTAGGCACATACATTTGTTGCCAGAAATCGGAAGTGTGCTGCTATGAAAACAGAAATAAATGCGCTGGGGAAATAATTCTGGTACTGCTTAAAATGACCAAAATATTCAAGATTCAAGATTCAAGATTGATTATTGTCATATGCACAGTTAAACGGACAGTTTTCCGTACAATAAAAATCTTACTTTGCTAGTCCACCCTTCAACAAGTCACACGGTACTTAGCTAAAAATGAAAAATAAAAGTAAAAATGTAACTACAAGGCACAGTAAGTAACATAACATTATTGCACATTCTGATTGACAGTCAACAGTATAAATATGGAGGTGACCTTGGGTCACAGCAGCAGTTAGTGTCTTTAGTGATCAAAGGTGAAAGGTGTCTACAGTGATGGTTCACAGTTCGGGGGTGGTCAAGGTACCTGTCTTTTGTTCAAAAAGACAAAAGTAAAGACGGGGAAGTGGGAGCTAGCATTCACAAGTTAGCATTCACAAGCCTGATGGCTTGTGGGTAGAAACTGTTTGTCAGTCTCGTAGTCCTGTATTGTCTACCTGATGGTAGGAGGCTGAAGAGACTGTGCTGGGGGGGGGGTGTCAGGAGTGCACTGACAGATTGTTTGTGTTTTAGTTTAACCTCTGTGTGTTTATAGTATTTTCTGTCCTTAGTTCTGGTCAGCACTCTTATTTTGGTTCAGCTTCCTGTTTGTCCCCCTGTGTGCTGTTTTCCCTCAGCTGCTGCTGATTGGCACCTGGCCACACCTGTGGTGGATCAGCCACAAACAATCTGTCACTCCTAATCGCTAAATCCGATGAAATCTTATACGTCTAGTCTCTTACGTGAATGAGCTAAATAATATTATTTGATATTTTACGGTAATGTGTTAATAATTTCACACATAAGTCACTCCTGAGTATAAGTCGCACTATGAAAAAAACTGCGACTTATAGCCCGAAAAATACAGTACTCATATTTTCCCGACATATCAGTGGTCATGCTCTTCTCGTTGCAACCACCGTGACTGTTCTACAGGATCCTTGGACATAAACAGCGAGAGCAAAAGTCTGGCGCGGAAACCAGGAGAGATGCCCACATACAGATCCTTGCATTGCCTCAGCTGCTGCTGATTGGCACCTGGCCACACCTGTGGTGGATCAGCCTGCTCCTATTTTACCTGCTTTGTTCTTCCAGTCAGTGCTGGATTATTGTCGCTCTTGTGTCGTTGCTACCTGTCGTGTCGTGTCGATGTCATCAATACAGCTACTACCTGTCCTGCTACTATTTGTCCTTGTCGTCGTAGCGGTTTGCTGTTCCTGTTAACTATTTGTAGTTTGTTTTCTCCTAGCTTTTGGGTTTCGTGTTTTCTTGTTAGCCATTAGCTGTTTCCAGTTTTTCTGTTTCCTGCTAGATACCGGTTAGCTTCCACGCTAGACCTTCTGTTTGTTATCCGCCCACGCGCGCGCTTTTGGTTTGAACCCTTTGTTTGGTTTTGTTGTAGTTTTTTATATTAAAACCATGCTTTCTCACTCCATGCCTGCCTCCATCTCTGCATCTTGGGGTTCGTCACAAACAAACTTTGACAGGGTGTGTACTGTCCTTTACGATGTTGTGTGGTAAATATATGGTAAATATTGTAAATATTACATATTATTATTAACGTGTCTGCTACTACATTATATAGAGACTTGCAGTGTGGATATAAAACATTGGAGTTGACTCCCATTATCCGCATCTTCCAAGCAGTTTTTATTATCTTTAAAATCCTATGTTATGGTTTTTTTTAAATATACGTGTGTATGTATGTGTATGTATATATGTATACAAAATGATGGTGTGTGTTGAAGATGTGTGTTGTAGTCTCTCTCATAATAAAATGTGCAGATCCCCTTTAATTAATCAATTTACACAAATGTAGATCTTTAACAGGACAGTAACCCATTACAAGAAGCCATGTTATGAACATCATATAATACTATGGAAAAAAACAAATGTTTTTTGTCCCCAGCAAGGCTGCATTGGACTTCACTTGGTGTCAGTCACTTTCCATCAGCTGGTGCCAAACTGACAAATAATCCAACACGCATTAATAAACGATGAAATTTTAGATTAAAGATAACGGTAACACTTTAGTATGGGGAACATATTCTAGGTAACAAAGACTTATTTTAGAGTTATTTGGACACTAGGGTAACATTTAAGGGTTAGGGGTACTAATAAGCAATTATTCTAAGGTTATTGAGGGAAGACACTCAGTTAATGGCTTACTGGTTGTATAATGAGGCCATGCAGAATAAGGCATGTATAAGTACTTAATAATGACTAATTAAGAGCTAATATGTTACTAATTTGCATGTTAATAAGCAACTAATTAATGGTGAATATGTTCCCCATACTAAAGTGTCACCAAGATAACAATAACAACTTAATTTATCAGCCTTTAAGACAGTGGTTCTCAACCTTTTTTCAGTGATGTACCCCCTGTGAACATTTTTTAATTCAAGTACCCCCTAATCAGATCAAAGCATTTTTGGTTGAAAAAAAGAGACAAAAGAAGTCAAATACAGCACTATGGCATCAATTTCTGATTTATTAAATTGTATAACAGTGCAAAATATTGCTCATTTGTAGTGGTCTTTCTTGAACTATTTGGAAAAACAGATATAAAAATAACTAAAAACTTGTTGAAAAATAAACAAGTGATTCCATTTTAAATACAGATTTCTACACATAGAAGTAATCATCATCTTAAAGAGCCCTCTTTGGGGATTGTGATAGAGATCTGTCTGGATTTATGAACTTAATTCTAAATATTTCTTCACCAAAAAATATTTTTAACATCAATGTCCACAAAAAATCTAGCTGTCAATACTGAATATTGCATTGTTGCTTTTTTTTTTTTCACAGTTTATGAACATACATTCATATTTTGTTGAAGTATTATTCTATAAATATATTTCTAAAGGATTTTTGAATTGTTGCTATTTTTAGAATATTTTTTAAGAATCTCACGTACCCCTTGGCATACCTTCAAGTACCCCCACGGGTATGCGTACCCCCATTTGAGAACCACTGCTTTAAAACCTCATTGATCAGAAGGGGTATCTGCAGTTGATGTGGATTTTCAGGGCCAAAGTTTGATTAATTTATTATATCATGTTTCATTATGTAAAAACAAATGTATTATAGCTACTGTGTTGTTCTACTCCTCAGATTATAGCCAACCATCACATGCAGTCCATCTCTTTTGCATCAGGTGGAGACCCTGTAAGTGTAAATGATGTACATGCATAAGATTACCTTATCCAAGTACTCATGTGGTGCATTTAAATTTAAAACAAGTTTCTCTCTTTTTATTACAGGACACAACTGACTTTGTCGCCTATGTGGCAAAGGACCCTGTTAATCGAAGAGGTATACTGTACGCTCCATTTTGCTTTGCCACTTGTTCCCTGCTGCAGTGGTGCTCATTTGTACTTTTGGGGGCTTCCTCAGCTTGCCACATCCTGGAGTGCTCAGACGGGCTGGCCCAGGATGTCATTAACACCATCGGCCAGGCTTTTGACCTACGCTTCCAGCAGTACCTGCAGTGCCCGTCCAGCAAGCCGTCCTCTACGCACGACAGGTGAGCGCTTTAAAGCCGTCTTATTTTGCATCGCACTCGGTGGTTAAAGGAGAACATTATCACAATTTCAGAAGGGTTAAAACCAATAAAAATCAGTTCCCAGTGGCTTATTTTATTTTTCAAAGTTTTTCTCAAAATTTTACCCATCACATAATATCATGAAAAACAACTTCAAAGTGCCTGATTTTAACCGTCGTTATAGCCATCCGTCTATTGTCCTGTGACGTCACTGTGTGAAGCCAACAAAAACAAATATGGCGGATAGCACAGAAAGGTATAGCATAGTAGCTCTGATTCAGACTCGGATTTCAGCGCCGTAAGCGATTCAACAGATAACGCATGTATTGAAACGGATGGTTGGAGTGTGGAGGCAGATAGCGAAAACGAAATTGAAGAAGAAACTGAAGCTATTGAGCCATATCACGACAGACAGCGGCAACGAGGACGAATCTGGTGATCGCCTTCTAACCAATGATTGCATCTTTTGACCACCGGTGCAACTTGAATCCCTCGATATTTAAGTGTTTGTTTGGCATTAAATGTGGGTGGAGGGAAAGGCTGGATGCAAATTTAGCTACAAATGAGGCATAATGATGCAATATGTACATACAGCTAGCCTAAATAGCTTGTTAGCATCGATTACCTTGCAGTCATGCTGTGACCAAATATGTCTGATGAGCACACTCCACATAAGTCAATAACATCAACAAAACTCACCTTTGTGATTACGTTGACTTTATCGTTGGAAATGCATCTGCTTTGAGTGTCGCAGGATATCCACAAATTCTTGCCATCTCTGTCGTAGCATAGCTGTCGTCGGTAAAATGTGCATCCAATTTCTTGCCACTTTTGCATCTTTTGGCCACTGGTCGAACTTGAACCGTCCCTGTTAGTGTTGTTACTGTACACCCTCCGACAACACACCGATGAGGCATAATGTCTCCAAGGTACGGAAAAAACGGAAAATAACAGAGCTGATTTGACTTGCTGTGTGTAATGTGTTTGAGAAAATGGCGGATAGCTTCACGTTTTGACACCGAACAATTAAAAAGGTGTTTACATTGCCAAATTCCCCCTTTTAGAGTTCGTAAATCGGTTAAAAAAACATATGGACTTTTTTCTGCAACATCAAGGTATATATTGACGCTTACATAGGTCTGGTGATAATGTTCCCCTTTAATGCA
The DNA here is from genome assembly GCF_033978795.1 of Nerophis ophidion. Classification (NCBI taxonomy): domain Eukaryota; kingdom Metazoa; phylum Chordata; class Actinopteri; order Syngnathiformes; family Syngnathidae; genus Nerophis; species Nerophis ophidion. The sequence continues at coordinate 19,697,351 of NC_084627.1, forward strand.
CGCTTCTTGCGTAATAGGGTGTTCAACGTGGAGGAGTTACCGTGGACGGAGGAGGAGGAGGAGTCAGCAGAGCATCCTTACTACAACAACATCCCCGGGAAGATGCCGCCTCCCGGAGGGTTCATCGACACCCGGCTGACTAATCAGAGCACAACGTCAGACGGGAGCCAGGCACAGACAGGCATAAGCTCTGTGGATCAGAACTATTACCAAGGCCGCCACTGTGGAGACAACTGGACCGAGGAGAAGAGGTCCGTCTTTGTACAACAAGGTATGATTCTGTGTCAACAAACCGTATTTTTCGGAGTATAAGTCGCTCTGGAGTATAAGTCGCACCCGCCGAAAATGCAAGATAAAGAAAGTAAAAAACATATTTAAGTCGCACTGGAGTATAAGTCGCATTTTTTGGGGGAAATTTATTTGATAAAAGCCAACACCAAGAATAGACATTTGAAAGGCAATTTAAAATAAATAAAGAATAGTGAACAACAGGCTGAATAAGTGTACGTTATATGACGCATAAATAACCAACTGAGAAGGTGCCTGGTATGTTAACGTAACACAGGGGTCACCAACCTTTTTGAAACCAAGAGCTACTTCTTGGGTAATGATTATTGCGAAGGGCTACCAGTTTGATACACACTTAAATACATTGCCAGAAATAGACAATTAGCTCAATTTACCTTTTAATAAATATATATATATATATATATATATATATATATATATAAAAATGGGTATTTCTGTCTGTCATTCCGTCGTACATTTTTTTTCCTTTACGGAAGGTTTTTTGTTGAGAATAAATTATGAAAAAAAACACTTAATTGAACGGTTTTAAATAGGAAAAAACACGAAAAAAATTCAAATTAAATTTTGAAACATAGTTTATCTTCAAATTCGACTCTTTAAAATTTAAAATTCAACCGAAAAAAATGAAGAGAAAAACTAGCTAATTTGAATCTTTTTGGAAAAAAAAAATATAATAATTTATGGAACATTATTAGTAATTTTTCCTGATTAAGTTTAATTTTAGAATTTTGATGACATGTTTTAAATAGGTTAAAATCCAATCTGCACTTTTTTAGAATATACAACAAATTGGACCAAGCTATATTTATAACAAAGACAAATCATTATTTCTACTAGATTCTCCAGAACAAAAATTTTAAAAGAAATTCAAAAGACTTTGAAATAAGATTTAAATTTGATTCTACAGATTTTCTAGATTTGCCAGATTAATTTTTGGGAATTTTAATCATAATGAATTTGAAGAAATATTTCACAAATATTCTTTGTTGAAAAAACAGAAGCTAAAATTAAGAATTAAATTAAAAAGTATTTATTATTCTTTACAATAAAAAAAAAAAAAAACTTGAACATTGATTTAAATTGTTAGAAAAGAAGAGGAAGGAATTTAAAAGGTAAAAAGGTATGTGTTTAAAAATCCTAGAATAATTTTTAAGGTTGTATTTTTTCTCAAAAATTGTCTTTCTGAAAGTCTTAAGAAGCAAAGTAAAAAAATAAATGAATTTATTTAAACAAGTCAAGTCTTTAAAATATTTTTTGGGATTTTCAAATTCTATTTGAGTTTTGTCTCTCTTAGAATTAAAAATGTCAAGCGAAGCGAGACCAGCTTGCTAGTAAATAAATCACATTTTAAAAATAGAGGCAGCTCACTGGTAAGTGCTGCTATTTGAGCTACTTTTAGAGCAGGCCAGCAGGCGACCCATCTGGTCCTTACGGGCTACCTGGTGCCCGCGGGCACCGCGTTGGTGACCCCTGACGTAACATATTATGGTAAGAGTCATTCAAATAACTATAACATATTAAAAAAATGCTATAAGTTTACCAAACAATCTGTCACTCCTAATCGCTAAATCCGATGAAATCTTATACGTCTAGTCTCTTACGTGAATGAGCTAAATAATATTATTTGATATTTTACGGTAATGTGTTAATAATTTCACACATAAGTTACTCCTGAGTATAAGTCACACTATGAAAAAAACTGCGACTTATAGTCGGAAAAATACAGTACTCATATTTTCCCGACATATCAGTGGTCAAGCTCTTCTCGTTGCAACCACCGTGAATGTTCTACAGGATCCTTGGACATAAACAGCGAGAGCAAAAGTCTGGCGCCGAAACCAGGAGAGATGCCCACATACATGAACACCCAGCAGATTGACGCCCAGGTGCAGGCGGCACTCCAGGCGGAGTCGGAGCAGGTGACCAAGGGCGTGGCGGCCGCTGTTCGAGAGGTTGCGCAAACTGACTTATTTGACATGAGTAAGTCTTCCAGTGGTGTAAAAGATTGTACATCGCTCATATTTCAGCAACCATTTTATTAACAGTAGAGCAGTGCTATTCAAATCCGGCCTGAGAATAATGCCAAACTCTCCTCCGAGTTCAGTTCAAAACTTGGGAGAACAAACATTTTTACAGCAAATTCCTGAGAACACTGGAGTGCTCCTGTTGAACTTGGACCACTGACACACTTTAGCAGATCCTTGCATTGCCTATTTAACCTTACAGAACACTGGGGTCCAAACATGTGATTTATATACAGTCACGATCAAAAGTTTACATACACTTGTGAAGAACATAATGTCATGGCTGTCATGAGTTTCCAATGAGTTTTTCAACTCTTATTTTATTGTGATAGAGTGATTGGACCTCATAGTTGTCGGTCACAAAAAACATTCATTAGGTTTGGTTCTTTTATGAATTTATTATGGATCTACTGAAAATGTGAGCAAATCTGTTGGGTCAAAAGTATACATACAGCAATGTTAATATTTGCTTACATGTCCCTTGGCAAGTTTCACTGCAATAAGGCGCTTTTGGTAGCCATCCACAAGCTTCTGCTTGAATTTTTGACCACTCCTCTTGACAAAATTGGTGTGGTTCAGCTAAATTTGTTGGTTTTCTGACATGGACTTGTTTCTTCAGCATTGTCCACACGTTTAAGTCAGGGCTTTGAGAAGGCCATTCTGAAACTTTAATTCTAGCCTGATTTAGCCATTCCTTTACCACTTTTGACGTGTGTTTGGGGTCATTGTCCTGTTGGAACACCCAACTGTGCCCAAGACCCAACCTCCGATATGATGATCTTAGGTTGTCCTGAAGAATTTGGAGGTAATCCTATTTCATTGTCCCATTTAAATCACCAGTTCCATTGGCAGCAAAACAGGCCCAGAGCATAATACTACCACCAATATGCTTGGCGGTAGGCATGGTGTTCCTGGGATTAAAGGCCTCACCTTTTTCTCCTCCAAAAATATTGCTCAATTTTTGTTTCATCTGACCCCAGACCATTCCTCCAATAGGTCTAATCTTTGTTCATGTGATGTGAGTCAAATTATTGCAGCAGATACTTAAAAACTCTAGTGTTGTCATAGAAATTATATTTGACTAGATTTGATGCAACAACAACAGCAAGACACTCCTGTAATTCTGAAAAAATTAAATATTTATTGTAGAGGATGCTGTTTTTTCAGGAATATAAAAATAAAACTAATAGTGAAGAGAGACAAGTAGGTTCTTTGTTTTCTCGAAATGTATCATCTAAAACAATCACATTTAGTATTCCTGCAGTGTTGCTTCTCAGGGACAATACTATAAGAAAGACATGTTGATACATTTTTGTAGGGGTGAGGAAAAGATCAATCCACATCCAAATCAAGATTCTTTTTTATTCCAACTCAAAATTGATTCACAATTTAAGAATTATTTAAACATTCGTTTATTTTTAATGATAAACAATCAGTGGTAATAAATAAGTTTTTTAGGCCATCTCTGCATTTACCCGCTGTATTCATCATACGTTAGCAGCTAAGAGCAGATTTTGTAACCAGCAACCAGTTTTGAAAAAGTTTTATGATTTTTATCCCAGATATTGCAATAATTGGTATGAATCAAATAATCAACCCATAAATCGGAATCTAATTAAATCGAGAGTTGTTGTAAGAGTCACATTCATATTCTTTAGCAGGTATTCTCACACTGGGGTATGCGTACTACTAGTGGTACGCGGACTCCATCGAGTAGTACGCCAAAGAATCACTTCACTAGATATTCAAACACAATTCTACTGTTCAAACTGTGGTAATGTAACAGTGGCCCGAAATTGTAAGTATACCAGTTAAATAAAACCCCTGCTTTTTTTTTTAATGAATACTTAGGCCTACTATGCTACTTTATTTTAATGTTGGTCCTTATGGTGTTTTCTGACGTTCTTGGTGAAAAAAGTTTAAGAACCACTGGTTTAGAGTAATCTGTGGTATAGCTTGTATTGATGTGTAATTCTATCCATCCATCCATTTCCTACCGCTTATTCCCTTTTTGGGGTCGCGGGGGGCGCTGGCGCCTGTATAATTCTACTGACTTCAAAAAGTAGCACAACGCACGGCCATTTTTGTCGAAGCAATCAACATGTTGGAATTCCCTCAATGAACCACAGCTGCCCAGTTCTGGCAGCACTTATGCAGCCCCTGATGCCACCACACTCAATTACATTGGAACCCTAATTTTCTAACTTAATTGGTTCTTGAATAGGGTTTGTAAATAGATAACTTTGCATATTGAAGCAATTTCTCCGTCAGAAACTATTTAAATATAAATCATTTGTTCCAGCCTCAACTAAATTCCATATGTTGTTGTGGCTTGTGCAGCCCTTTGAGACACTTGTGATTAAGGGCTATACAAATAAACTTTGACTGATTGATTATTTTGAATAAAGTTTGTAAACTTTGAACACATAATAAAGTACTTAGTTTCAAACAGACATAAGGGGTATGTCTAGAGATGTCTAATAATATCGGACTGCCGATATTATCGGCCGATAAATGCTTTAAAATGTAATATCAGAAATTATCGGTATCGGTTTCAAAAAGTAAAATGTATGACTTTTTAAAACGCCGCTGCACGGAGTGGTACACGGACGTAGGGAGAAGTACAGAGCAGTTGCGTCCCCCAGTCATACTTGCCAACTCTCCCGATTTTCCCGGGAGACTCCCGAATTTTAGGGTCCCTCCCAAAATGTCCCAGGGCAACCATTGTCCTGAATTTCTCCCGATTTCCACCCAGCCAACAATATTGGGGGCGTGCCTTAACGGCTATGCATTTGCGTGCCAGCCCAGTCACATAATATCTACGACTTATCACACACACAAGTGAATGCAAGGCATACCTGGTCAACAGCCATATAGGTCACACTGAGGGTGGCCGTATAAACAACTTTAACACTGTTACAAATATGCACCACACTGTGAACCCACACCAAACAAAAATGACAAACAGATATTGGGAGAACATCCGCACCGTAACACAACATAAAATCAACAGAACAAATATCCAGAAGCCCTTGCAGCACTAACTCTTCCAGGACGCTACAATATACACCCAGCACTACCCCCTACCCCCCACCTCAACACCCCCCCACCTCAACCTCCTCATGCTCTCTCAGGGAGAGCATGTCCCACATTCCAAGCTGCTGTTTTGAGGCATGTTAAAAAAAAATAATGCACTCTGTGACTTCAATAATAAATATGGCAGTGCCATGTTGGCATTTTTTTCCATAACTTGAGTTGATTTATTTTGGAAAACTTTGTTACATTGTTTAATGCATCCAGCGGGGCATCACAACAAAATTAGGTATAATAATGTGTTCATTCTATGACTGTATATTTATCGGGTGATATCGGAATCGGTAATTAAGAGCTGGACAATATCGGATATCGGCAAAAAAAGCCCTTATCGGACATCTCTACAACTAACTGAAGTTTTCTCATTTCAGCCGCCCACACACACACACACACACACACACACACACACACACACACACAGCCACCAATTCTCACAGTTTGAAATCACAAAACTCTTTTACTTTAACAGCCAAGTTGCTACTATGAGCCTGATTTAAAAAAAACAACAACAACACTTCACCTTGTTGGTTAATATTCTGGGTGTGCAGCGGAAGAAATGGGGGAGGCAGTATCGACGGCGCTGTGGATACCTTCTGAATATTTTAAACCACACATTGCTTGTCCATTGCTTCCTTTGGACTCACATTGATCTACAAAAACTGCAAAAAGCAGCACTTAGCACAGTAGCGACTGAATGGGCACGGAGAGTGATCAGCCCGCCCACAACGGATGTGCACACAAGTTGTACACTGACTACTCTAAAGTATATTCAGTTGAGAATAATATTGTCTTTTGAATGAACATGGATGCTGAAATGTGAGCGTTGTACTTTAGTTTTGAAAGAGTCTTTGGCTTGATGTATCCTTCCATCCCTTTCGGAGCAGAGCCCTTTGAGGACGCCATCCAGTCCCAAGCCCCGTCGCAGGTGTCCGCTCTCCACAAAGCGGCGTCGGTGGACAACTCCAGCCCACTCCTGGCTCGCTCCATAGCTTTCCGAGCGCAGGAGGAACTGGAGGGCCAGCCGTGGTATCGCGGCAAAATGAGCCGCCGCGACGCGGAAAAACTGCTGAGAGATGACGGCGACTTCCTGGTGCGCAAAAGCACCACCAACCCGGGCTCTTACGTGCTGACCGGCATGCACAATGGACTTGCCAAACACCTCCTGCTGGTGGACCCCGAGGGCACGGTGAGGGTCCGATACAAAGTCAATCAAAGAGTGATCGATTTATTCCTAAAAACTGTTTCTTTAAAAGGTGCGGACAAAAGATCACGTGTTTGACAGCATCAGCCACCTTATTGGCCATCACCGTGAAAACAACCTGCCAATCATGTCAGCTGGGAGCGAACTGTGCCTCTTGCAGCCTGTGGTATGGAAACAGTGACGCTCGCATTGCCTGATGGGAAACGGCAGGAACTGTCCCTCCAACCGTCTCACAAACTCAAAGGAAACGCTTGAGGGAAGCTGCTAAAAAAAAAAGTCGCTTGGATTTGTCTGAGGAAAAACAAATATTTATTATAGAACTGTTATTTTGTTGTGATGACTGAAATGCTATATTTTTGAGAAGACATAGGATACACAATATCTTGATTTGGTGTTCAAAAAGATGACATGAAAAAAACACATTCTTGTAGTTTAGACAAAACCTCAGAGAGGCGAGAGTATTTTAGACGACGAATTCAACTTTATTGTCTGTCAAGCACAACCACATTTCTACTGAAACCATTCAAGCCCGCCCCCCCAAACACAAATAACATTTATATAGAAGGAAAAATGTCCCAAGTGGACTTTTTTTGCTTTTGCTGGTGTTACTTAGCAAACACATTCTTCATTGTGCTGTCAGTGCGGCCTTAAAGAACAACTCTTGTTTTGAAAGTACTTCCCTGCTTTACCAAGGAGTATTAGGGCCAGACTAGAAAGGAACAAAATCATTCAACTACGTTAGGAGAACAGAAAAGTCATGAGAATAAAGATGGGACATGAAGAAAAAGTTGAAATGTTACGTACAAAATAGATACCGTACTTCCTTGAATTGCCGCCGGGGCGCTAATTAATTTAAAACCACTTCTCACTCCTACGCTTACCAAAGGCATGTGGTAAAAGTAAGCATGCGCTAATTATTTTAAAATCTCTTTTCACGCCGGCACTTACCAAAGGCATGCATTAAAAATTTGAGTGTGATGTAAGCTTGGACCTTAAATCCTACTGAATAGCTCTTAATCTTCTTCCCTTTATGCGATTTCAAATTACCGGTATTGAAATCAGCCTCCTCCATTTTGAAAATGATGACAGGGGAAGTGTCACTCGTGACGTCACGAGTTTGACCAGGCGGTAATACTAAGCATGCGCTAATTATTTCGCAAAGCGGGTTTGACCCGGCAGTAATTCAAGGCAGGTGCATACTATATGCCCTGCGGCGATCCAAGGAAATACGGAATTAGTAGTCTTCCAAAATTAAGACTTCTTTTCATAATACGCATTTTTTGTCAAAAATTACAAATGTATTTTACAAAAAAAAAAACTTTTTGGAACTTTATGATCATTGTATGACTTGATAGTGATAAAATTAAGAAAAATAATCCTGTTACTTTTTATGACTTTTTTTTTCTCACACCTTAGGATATTTTGATCCTATAAAAGCTACTAACTACTACAACTACAATATAGTTATGACTTTATCTTGAAGAGATTACCATTTAGTCTCTTTATCCGATTATTGCTTAAATACAGTATAATTGTGTATTCAAATACAATTATGAATTTTGTAATGATATTTCAACTTTAATCTGGTAATATTGCAGCTTTAATATTATGATTTATTCTAATACAAGTATTTTTTTTTTTTAGTAAAAATTTATTTTTACTGCGATGAGGTGGCGACTTGTCCAGGGTGTACCCCGCCTTCTGCCCGATTGTAGCTGAGATAGGCACCAGCGCCCCCCCGCCTCCCCAAAGGGAATAAGCGGTAAAAAATGGATGGATGGATGGACTTTATTCTTAACAATATTCAAATATAACGGTGCAATAGCTATTTTCTTCTTAATATCACCCCTTCATGCTTTTTTATTCTTATATATATTTCCTATTTTCTCCAATTTTACCTCTTTTGACTATCACAACTTTTGTTATTGTATACATCTTCATTCCTGCAATATTTCCTCCTTATTCCTGTAATTGTAAGATTTTATTCTCAAAGTATTATTACTTATTCTTTCTGGTGTGGCCCTAATGTTACTTAGTATAAACTAAAAAAAGTTATTCGTAAACCTCACTATTTGGAGGAGAGGCTTGTCTGTGCTGACACTGTACAAATATTTACACTTTTAACACGATTCCAATTTGGGTTGTTCTTCTTTTTAAAGGTTTAATCAGTCATTTCTTTAGGGATTTATCCAGCAGATTATTTTGAACATATTTAAATGATCTGAATGACCACAATAGCACAATCACTAAGGTTGAAGACACAGAGGCAAGAGTTCCCTCATGTTGCCACTAGGTGTCAGCACATAGCCCTTCCTCAGCATCCATCACTACAATGATAGCAAAGATGCTCTCTTGCCTCTGTGTATCCTACTTGAATTATTAGACAAGTCCCACTTCTCAATGCTCTCGTCCATCAAAACCAAAATGAAAAGGGAGGGAGGTTGAACCAAAATCAGCATGCATTCAATGGGTTTAACTCGACCGATGCAATGTAATATATATATATTATATGCTATATTTTATATATATATTATCAATCGTGCCTGTATTTTGCTGCAAGGGGTAGAGTGTACATGTTTAACAACCATGTGGGTACATAAAGTGTCACATTACATAAACATTCAGCAGGGAAACAATCCATGGCTTTATGGGGAACCTTTTCTCATACTATTATTGAGATAGGATTTGGAAAAAATATTCCATAGTGCAAGGTAGAAATTCAGCTAAATTGGTAGTTTTTTTTCTTTCTATTTTATTCAGACAATTCTTAATTTTCAACACTATTCCAGAAGGTTTTTAAACTAAGACAACAATAAAAAAAAACAAGAAAGGGGATGCAAATAATGTCGATTTCTACATGCTGAAATTTAATCACATCCTATTGGAAATGGTACAAATTGGTTTAAAATCCCATTCCCATCCAAGAACATGGCTTTTTGTCTGGGGTTTCCGGTGATGAAAATGTGCCTTTTCTTTGTAAAAAACAAACAAACAAAAAAAAACTATGGATGTTTTTAATTAGTTCTTCAAAGTGCAATAGGTGATGTTCAATGGAGCATGCCTGTTCTCCACTGGTGGAGCTTGTTTGTGTTTTTGGCCCTGTTGCGTGTTGCTGCTCGACAACAACCTTCCCCTCTCTTAATATTATTATTATTATTATTATTATATTCATGTGGGGTCAATGTGATATTTTTCCACACAATATACAACTTTGTCACATAAAATTGATCGCACAAGAAGTCACTATTTTTTGGGGTTGGGGAAAAAAAAGCGTAAAGCGAGAGCTGGAACAAGTAACGCTCTTTTGGTTGTATGGATTTAACATTTTTCTGTATGACTGTCGGCAATAAATCCGTGAATGTGTAGAAATGTTGTTCATCAATGCAGTATTGCGGTTCTACTTAGCTTTTATTGCAAACGTGGTATGTAACGTGTGTCATGTATTTTTCAGACATTTTGAAAAGGCGACGCACGCGTCACAGGAATAAATGGCGACCTCTGCTGGCCTACTGAGGTAATAGCGACTGATTACACTTAAACATGCAGCATCTCTTAATAACTCTAATACCTGTTCAAGACTCTGGTCATACTCTCATTTCAGTTAATCAATTAGAAAGTTCATTTTGTGCAATGTTTCTCCAGAGAATGTGAACTTTTGAATGAGCTGGAGTTCTTGAACCTAACCACAAGGTGGGGCCTTTACGCCACAAGCAACACGGGCAGCTTCCATTGTGCAGCTCTGTTCCAAATTGGTGAGACAAGCCGTTGGAATGTGGGAGTAGATGACGATTGTTTATCATGCAAAATTATTGCATATAGCGAGGAATTATAAATAATGGCGATTGTCACAGTCGTACTACATCATAATATTTATCCAGAGATGATTTACACCGCTAGCTGATTCAGGTGTAGAAGTAAACAAACAACGGTCATTTTTTTTTCCATTTAATGTTTAGGTTCTTTGTTTTGTTTTGGGAGCCGGTGCATATTTACACCTCGCAAGTAAGGTTGCAGATAGTATAGTGCTTCACTTGGCTGACTTTAGACTGGAGTTCAGTTTCTACCTAGAGACTGTAGGAGTGGATTGTTCGTATGTGCTCTGTGACCAGGTAGGTCCATGGCTGGATGGAATCCTATGTATTCCAGTCCCTTTAATTGGTGTTCACCCCTGTCTACATGGGAGAACAACAATCAGAATTGATGCGTGCAGTGCAAATGTTAAATCAAAGTCTGTCCTCAGAACCCAACCTGTTCTCAACAGGAGTCCATCTTATTTTGACAAGTCTTATCCAGAAGTCAATCCTCGACCATCCTCGACTCGACTCTTACTCCATTTACGTCATTCTGGATGAATCCTTCAGCATGAACGCCACTAGGTCCTGCATCCACCGCCACCTTCCCGACTTGTCCAGAGTCCGCCTCCTTTTCTGACCCCGCCTGCCGGGATCCCTGCTGGTTCTGGTTGTTCTGACTGCTGAAGGACTTGCTCCTGCTGCGACTGGGCTCCAGACACTGCCTGTTCCCGCTGCCCGGCGCCGATGACTTCCCCCGGTAGCAAATACAACACGCCAATCCCAGGAAGGCCCGCCTCATCTCCCGACTGGCCAGAGTGTATATGACAGGGTTTAAGGCCGAGTTGAGCACGGCCACCGCGATGAACCAGTCGGCCTTGTAAAGGATCGGGCAGCGGTGGCGCTGATCGCATGCCACATCCACCAAGAGCAGCACGAAGATGGGCGTCCAGCAGGCGATGAAGACCCCCACTACAATGATGACTGTGCGCAGCAGGGACATGGCGTGCTCCGAGTTGCTGTTCTTACTCACCTTGCGGCTGCTGGATTTGACTAGGATGTAGATGCGGGCGTAGAGCACCGACATGGCGAGCAACAGGACCATGAAGATGGTGATGCAGAAGGCCACGTACTTCTTGGAGTACAGGGGGAGGACCGTAGAGCAGTCAGGGAGATTGTCTAGGCAGTTCCATCCCAGGATGGGCAAAACTCCGAAAGAGATGGCGATCAACCAGCAGGTGCCAATGAGGAGGAAGACCCTGTAGTTCTTGCTGGCGTCGTAGGGCCTCATCTTGATCATGGTCAGGTGGCGCTCGATGGCGATGGCCAGAAGGCTGAAGATGGAGGCACCCAATGCTACAAACATGCTGCCCTCTCGGACAAACCACATGACGGGCGATAAGTAGAGCGTCCTGTCGCCGGACAGGAGCAGGTTGACCAGGTAGGCCACCCCGGCCAGCATGTCGCATAGCGCCAGGTTCCCGATGAAGAAGTACATGCGGTTGTGAAAGCGGTGGTTCCTCCAGATGGCCACCAGCACCGTCAGGTTCTCCAGAACGATGAAGGTGCACGCGGCCAGGAAGAGGAGAGTTTTGGTGCCAAGGTTGCCCGAGCTGGTGCCTACGGTGGGCCGGTGGTCCAGCTTCCCCGTGTAGTTGTAATGCAAGTGAATCTGAGGGTCTATCATCTTAGACTGTGGTCGAGGGAGCCAGCAGGGGGTCAGCAGGCTGTTCCTCTGCAGGAGGACATGCCATAAGGTGACGGTTCTCTCTACGTTATGTACTACACTACATGCATGCAGCAAGCTTTTAATGATTCGGATAAATACGACGGTGGACTTACCAGAATGTGTTTGGTGGTTTTAGTCCGCAGTTAAGTTGAGTCCAAACATGTCACAAGTTGACGTTTGCTGCATTCCTGCAAGGCAAAGTCCTCCTAGACAACTTCCACCATTCTCTCTCGCTGCGCACAACACAGACGATCATCTTCTTTTTCTTTTCTCTTTTTTTTTCTTTGCCTCCCTCAAACTCCTCCGAAGAGTTGACGTCTGTGGGCTGGAAGTCTCACCCTCCCTCCCTGCCTGCCTCCCTTCCTCCGCCCCACACGTCCCTCCTCCTCCTTCCTCTCCCCTTTCAAGCCCAGCAGTGTTTGCACCGTTCATCCTGTCCACAGCTGATTCTTGTAGCAGATATTGTTTCATACGCAGCACATTTCATATGCCGTTTACTCGCACCACCTAAATCATTTTACAAAAGTACTTCAAAAGAAGCTAAAAAAAACAAACTCCAGTGTTCATCATTTATCGTTCATGTATTTATGTATCAACTATGCATTTAGTGTATTAATGGAACATCATCATACTGTTTATCTATCACTCCCCATCAATTATTCATACATCTTTCCATAAGTCCATCTACTGTATATACTGTTATTCTTCCTCCATTCATACTTTAGTCCAGTGGTCCCCAAGTTTAAGTTATTAAATCAACATAAAAAACACAATATATAAATTATATATCAATATAGACCAATACAGTCTGCAGGGATACAGTCCGTAAGCACACATGATTGTATTTCTTTATGAACCCCCCGGTCCGTGGGACCAAATTTTCAAACGTTGACCGGTCCGCAGCTTCAAAAAGGTTGAGGACTGCTTTAGTCCATCGCCATGTGTGACCTAGTATCCATTCACCCATTAGAAGCCTACTGAAACCCACTACTACCGACCACGCAGTCTGATAGTTTATATATCAATGAGGAAATATTAACATTGCAACACATGCCAATACGGCCTTTTTAGTTTACTAAATTGCAATTTTAAATTTCACGCGGTGTCCAGTTGAAAACGTCGCAGAATGCTGACGATATGCGTGACTTCACGGACTGTTAGGAAATATTAGCGCTGCGCACGCACACAGTTAAAAGTTGTCTGCTTTAACCGCATAATTACAAAGTATTCTGGACATCTGTGTTGCTGAATCTTTTACAATTTGTTCAATTAATATTGGAGAAGTCAAAGTAGAAAGATAGAGTTGGGAAGCTTTAGCCTTTAGCCACACAAACACACGGTGATTCCTTGTTTAAAATTCTCGGAGGTGAAACTTTACTATGGATCAGAGCGGTGAAACAAACATGGATCCCGACCCCTTGTCAACCAGCAGTTTTCGGTGAGAAAATTGTGGTAAAAAGTCGCCCCTTACCGGGGATCAGCTGAGCTTGTGCCGTCCATACAACTGCCATCGACTTCCATCAGATACTGGCGTCAACACAGCCGTGGATACACCCTTCCGACTATCAGGTAATGTTAAACTTACTAAAACACTAGCAACACAATAGAAAGATAAAGGATTTCCCAGAATTATCTTAGTAAATGTGTCTAAAAACATCTTAATCCGTCCCAAAGCAATCACGTTTTTATTTTTCTAGTCCGTCGCTATCAATATCCTCAAACACAAATCTTTCATCCTCACTCAAATTAATTGGGAAATTGGCGTTTTCTTGGTCCGAATAGCTCTTTTTGTTGGAGGCTCCCATTAAAAACAATGTGAGGATGTGAGGAGCCATCAACATGTGACGTCATCGTCTGCGACTTCCGGTAAAGGCAAGGCTTTTCTGTTAGCGACCAAAAGTTGCAAACTTTATCGTCGATGTTCTCTACTAAATCCTTTAAGCAAAAATATGATATCGCGAAATGATCAAGTATGACACATAGAATGGACCTGCTATCCTCGTTTAAATAAGAAAATCTCATTTCAGTAGGCCTTTAATACAGCTACTGTATCTATTCATCCATCAATCCATTCCCATTATTCACCACCCATCAATAATGTGTGAAAGTTGACCTTTCCATCTGTCAGTCATCCATCCATCCCCCTCTGCTTTCCTCCCTCCGTCCATGTCTGTGCTTCTATCCATCCGTTTGTTTGTCCATGTTTCCAGCCAATAGATATTGTTACCTATTATTCACCATCCATTGATCACTAATGTACGTCAGTCTTTCTATTTGTCCATCATACTGTATGTCATCCTTCATTAATGTGCGTCTGTTAGTGTCAGGCTTTCCCCTGACAGTTTGTCTATGTTTTAGTTTTTTCCTCTGCATTTGTCTTTGTTTCCTCCTGTGTTTAGTATCTCCTGTCTTTAGTTCCTGTCAAGTGCTCTTATTTTGGTTCAGCTTCCTGTTTGTCTCCCTGTGTGCTGTTTTCACGCAGCTGCGGCTGATTGGCATCTGGCCACACCTGATGTCAATCAGCCAGCTCCTATTTAACCTGCTTTGTTGATCATTGTCGTTACCACATGTCGCTCTTGTCGTTGCTACCTGTCTTGTATTGTCAATGCAGCATTACGGTAAGCTTTATCTGATTGCGGTTTTTAGCTCGCTGCATTTTGTTCCCTGCTTCTAAGTTTGTTTTCAGGTTTCATGTGCGACTTCTGTTTTTCTGCTCGAGACCTGCTAGCTTACATCCTAAGCTCCGTTTATTTTCTAGTTTCTTGCTAGCTTCTATGCTAAAGACCGTTAGTTTGTTATCCGCCTCGTGCGCGCTTTGTGTTAGTACCCTTTTGTTTGATTTTGTCTTAGTATCTTTATTAAATCATGTTTTCTTGTTCAATGCCTGCCTCCGACCGTCTCTGCATCTTGGGTTTCAACTACAAATAACTTTTACAGTTAGGGATGTAACAATATAAAAATGTCACAGTATGATATTACGATATTAAGGCCATGGTACGATATTGTATATGGACGGAATTTGTCAAATAATTTAAAAAAAAGACTTAAAAATGCTATACTGTGAAAAATTAAGTGGCAGGAATGTTTAGGATAAACACTTTTAATGTAACTGAACACAACTAGTCTTGTTGATAGGGTCTTGGTCAAGAGGAGGTGACCCCATGATGCAGAGACAGGAGGCAAGGTGGAATTACCAAAGTGAAAAAATGTAATTAGACAAAAAGGGATAACTAAGGGCCCTGCGATGAGGTGGCGACTAGTCCAGGGTGTACGCCGCCTTCCGCCTGATTGTAGCTGAGATAGGCACCAGCGACCCCAAAGGGAATAAGCGGTATGAAAATGGATGGATGGATGGGATAACTAAGGGCGATGGGGCAGAAGCGCACACCATGTAACCTGGACAAAATAGGTTCCTCAGAGGTCGGCAGGAGAAAAGGCCAGGGCGCACTGAGCAGGGCAAGAGTCCAACAAAAGAATCCCTTTACCTCAGGGGTCTAGGAAATAAACACAGAAGAGGTTAGGGAATTCAGGACTAAGTAGCGACAACGTACCAGGTCTGGTGAGGTGAAGCAGGCGCATGCACGAGAGGAGTTCAGGATACAATAACCGGCAAGGCCCAGCTGTCAGTGACAAGCCTAAATACTGGCGGGCTAATCGGGAGCAGGTCTGCCTCAAGGTCCGCCCTTCGCCGAGGACGAATCACTAAAAACACAGGTGCGGACAAAGAAGAAGGCAGGAAAACACTAAAACACAACACGTCACTTGTCCCGATATCAATATTTTGGTACTGGTAGCAAAATATTTTCAGTACGTTTCGGGACTTTTCTAAATAAAGGGGACCTCATAAAATTGCATTACTGGCTTTATTTGAACAAAAAAATTGTATGGTACAATAAACATGTTTCTTAGTGCAAGTTTGTCCTTAAATAAAATACTGAAAATAGTAGACAACTTGTCTTTGAGTAGTAAGTAACAAAGACTCCTAATTTAGCTGCTGACATATGCAGTAACATATTGTGTCGTTTTTCATTCTATTATCTTGTCAAAATTATTAAGGAAAAATTAATTATTTATCTCCTTGGTTATTTCCTGTTAATATCTGCTTACTTTCTCTTTTAGCATGTTCTATCGACACTTCTGTTAAAATGTAATAATCACTTATTCTTCTGTTGTAAGATACTTTACATTAGTGTTGGATGATACCACAAATTTTAGTATCAATCCAATACCAAGCAGTTACAGGATCATACATTGGTCATATTCAAAGTCCTCATGTGTCCAAGGACATAATTCCTGAGTTTATAAACATAATATACACGTTAGAAAAACGAAAGAAGATGTTGTGATCGACTAGATAGGCTACTGTACTTGGTATCATTACAGTGGAGATTAAAGGGGAACATTATCACAATTTCTGAAGGGTTAAAACCAATAATCAGTTCCCAGTGGCTTATTTTATTTTTTGAAGTTTTTTTCCAAATTTTATATTTCTCGGAATATCCATAAAAAAAGCTTTTAAGTGCTTGATTTTCGCTATTTGCGATGCCACTGTACATTTCCCTGTGACGTCACATAGCGATTCCAATACAAACAATGGCGAATAGCACAGCAAGATATAGCGACATTAGCTCGGATTCAGACTCGGATTTCAGCGGCTTAAGCGATTCATCAGATTAAGCATGTATTGAAACAGATGGTTGGAGTATGGAGGCAGATAGCGAAAACGAAATTGAAGAAGAAACTGAAGCTATTGAGCGAATAGCTATTGACGCTATTCGGCCATGGTAACGCTTTTCTGCGTTAGCATCGCCGGTAAAATGTGCAGACCAACCGATCAGGACTTTCGCATTGACACTGGATCAATAAGTCAATAACAACAACAACAACACTCACCTTCGTGATTTTGTTGACTTTATCGTTGGGAATGCATCTGCTTTGACTGTCGCAGGATATCCAGACATTCTTGTCATCTCTGTGCCATCTCAAAACCAAACGAGTGACTTTCGCATCTCTTGATACTGGAGCAACGTAAATCCGTCGATTGGTAAGTGTTTTTTTGGCATTAAATGTGGATGGAGGGAAAGGCTGGATGTAAATATAGCTACAAATGAGGCATAATGTACACAGCTAGCTCAAATAGCATGTTAGCATCGATTAGCATGCCGTGCTAATCGATGCACATTCTACGTAAATCAACTTGAATCCGTCCATGATCGTGTTGTTACACCCTCGGACAACACACCGACGAGGCATGATGTCTCCAAGGTACCGTCAAACAGATCGTGTTGTTTCACCCTCGGACAACACACCGACAAGGCATGATGTCTCCAAGGTACCGGCAAACCGTTGTAAAAACGGAAAATAACAGAGCTGATTTGACTCAATGTGGTAGGGAAAAATGGCGTTGACGACCGATGTGACGTCACGTTCTGACGTCGTCGCTTAAAGAGCGATAAACAGAAAGGCGTTTAATTCGCCAAAATTCACCCATTTAGAGATCGGAAATCGGTTAAAAAAATATATGGTCTTTTTTTCTGCAACATCAAGGTATATATTGACGCTTACATAGGTCTGGTGATAATATTCCCCTTTAAGTCTACTTTTCAGATGCAAAATAGTACCGGATATGATTTAATAGTATCGCGGTACTATACTAATACCGGTATACCGCACAACCCTAACACAAACTTAATGCTACAATCATATTTATTTTTTTAATCCCAAACCCCTTTCACATTGCAAACCAATCTGTCACCTCCCATTCATATCCAAAACTCTCGAAAAAGTTAGCTCATCTCAGCTCCACAATCATATCAAAACTAACAATAACATCTGAATAAAACAGGTACTAACTAACACTTCCTAACATGTTAGGGCTAATATTTGTTGCATTGTAATGATTGCCTTCCCATTTAGATGAGCATGACGACAAACAGATTCTGACTGGCTCCGAGGGGGGCAAGTACTCCCTCCAGTTCACGTCTGGCGCTGGACAAATGTCACCGAGCAGCGACTGAAGGTGTGATCCAAAGTTTCCAATTTCAGTTTTACTCTGAACTTCCCCGGGATGACAGAGCTTCTCACCTTATCTCTAAGGGAGAGCCCCGCCAACCAGGCGGAGGAAGCTCATTTCAGCCGCTTGTACCCGTGCTCTTGTCTTTTTGGTCATGACCCAAAACTCATGACCATAGGTGAGGATGGGAACGTAGATCGTCCTGTAAATTGAGAACTTTGCCTTCCGGCTCAGCTCCTTCTTCACCACAACGGATCGATACAGCGTCCACATTACTGAAAACGCCGCACTGATCCGCCTGTGGACCTCACGATCCACTCTTCCCTCACTCGTGAACATGACTCCGAGGTACTTGAACTCCTCCACTTGGGGCAAGATCTCCTCCCCAACCCGGGGATGGCACTCCACCCTCTAGAGTGCAAGCAAATATTTTTTTTTAAAACCTACAGTTGCTGTCTTTAAAATGACAATGTGTAACACATGTAAAACAATAATATTCACTTTTGTGTTTTTGAAATGTTGCTTTCTGAAAAACAGTGTCCTCTGCAGTGGAGATTTTTTCATATTAGTTTCTCAGAAAAGTTAATTAACATTTTAACTTCTAATAATGTAAATACCTCACAAGTTGATATTTAGCCTCACTGCCTTCAAATATCCAAAATAATTTTGGGACTTGTAGTTTATTTTCAGACTAACCAACACAAAAGCGCCAGGGAAAGCTAGACTTACCAAGTTGTCATTTGATACTGTCACACGTCATGGCGTTGTGGTGAAGTATTTGGAACCGCAATACCGCGGTTTCTACAAGACTGTTAGATTCCTTGCGTCTGTCCGTCCATCCATCAAGACATACACAAATCTGTCCATCCAGCCATCCTTTATTACCTATTAATCCTCGTCCATCATTATGTGAAAGTCCATCGTTGCGAAAATCCTTCCAGCTTTCCATCCATCAATCAGGTCGTTCGTCCATCATCCAGCCATCATTATTACGTGAAAGTTCACCTATCCATCCGTATGTTCATTCGTTTATCCAACCATCTGTCCGTGTGTCCATCCTTCATTACCTATTATTCACCATCCGTTCATCCATCCATCCCTTTATCATCAGTATTTTGTTAGTTTGTCCATCAATCTTTCTGTACATCCATTTTCCTTCCAGCTGTCTGTTTTCCATCCATCCATTAACCCATCCACATTGTCCATCCGTCTATCCATCTTTTTATCCAACAATCCGTCCACACATCCTTCTGTCTGTCTGTCCATCCATTATTAAATATTCACATCATCCATCGATCATCAATATTATGTGAAAGTTTATCAATATTTCTGTACATTCATTTTCCTTCCATCAATCCATTAATCCATCCACAAAACTGTCCATCCGTCTATCCATCCTTCCAGCTGTCCGTCCATCCATTCATCAATGATCCACAAATCTATCCGTCTGTCTGTCTATCCATCAGTTGTTACCTATATTTCTCCATCCATCATCATTATTATGTGAACGTTCATCTATCCATCCGTCCATTAATCCTTCTAGCCGCTCGTCCATCCATAAATCTGTTCGTCCATCCATCCAGCCATCATTATTATGGAAAAGTTCATCCATCCATCTCTCTGTTCATCTTTTTATCCAACAATCCGTCCACACATCCTTCTGTCTGTCTGTCCATCCAACACTAAATATTCACATCATCCATCGATCATCAATATTATGTGAAAGTTTGTTTATCAATATTTCTGTACATTCATTTTCCTTCCAGCTGTCTGTCTTCCATCCATCCATTAATCCATCCACAAAACTGTCCATCCGTCTATCCATCCTTCCAGCTGTCCGTCCATCCATTCATCAATGATCCACAAATCTATCCGTCTCTGTCCATCCATCCGTTGTTACCTATATTTCTCCATCCATCATCATCATTATGCGAACGTTCATCCATCCATCAATCCGTCCATTAATCTTTCTAGCCGCTCGTCCATCCATAAATCTGTTCGTCCATCCATCCAGCCATCATTATTATGTGAAAGTTCATCTATCCATCTGTCTGTTCATCCATTTATCCGACAATCATTTTCCTTCCAGCTGTCTGTCTTCATCCATCCATTAATCCATCCACAAATCTGTCCATCCGTCTATCCATCCTTCCAGCTGTCCGTCCATCCATTTATAAATCATCCACAAATCATTATGTGAAAGTTCATTTATCCAGCTGTCTGTTCTTCCATTTATCCAACAATCCGTTCACACATCCTTCTGTCTGTCCATTCATCCATCATTAATTATTCACACATTCATCAATATTATGTGAAAGTTTGTCTATCAATGTTTCTGTACATCCATTTCCCTTCCAACTGTCTGTCTTCCATCCACCCATTATCCATCCAAAAATCTGTCCATCTGCCTGTCCATCCATCCATTGTTACCTATAATTCTCCATCCATCATCATTATGTGAACATTCATCTATCCATCTGTCCATTGAACCATCCACTAAGCCAAACGTCCTTCTAGCCGCTCGTCCATCCATAAATCTTTTCATCCGTCCATCCATCCATCATTATTATGTGAAAGTTCATCCATCCATTTGTCTGTTCATCCGTTTATCCAACAATCCGTCCACACATCCTTCTGTCTGTCCATTCATCCATCATTAATTATTCACATCATCCATCAATATGTGAAAGTTTGTCTATCAATGTTTCTGTACTTCCATTTTCCTTCCAGCTGTCTGTTTTCCATCCATCCATTAATCCATCCACAAGTCTGCCCATCCGTCCATCCATCCTTCCAGCTTTCCGTCCATCCATTCATCAATCATCCACAAATCTATCCATCTGTCTGTCCATCTATCCATTGTTACCTATAATTTTCCATCCATTATCATTATGTGAACGTTCATCTATCCATCTGTCCATTGACTCATCCACCAGGTCAAACGTCCTTCTAGCCACTCGTCCATCCATAAATCAGTTTGTCCATCCATCCATCATAATTATGTGAAAGTTAATCTATCCATCGGTCTGTTCATCCATGTATCCAACAATCCGTCCACACATCCTTCTGTCTGTCTATCCATCCATCATGACTTATTATTCACATCATCTATCCACCCATAGTGTGTTAAAGTTTGTCCATCAATATTTTTGTACATCCATCTATTCACCCACCCATCCATCCATCAATCCATCCACAAATCTGTCCATATATTCGCCCTTCCAGCTGTCCGTCCATTCATCCACAAATCAATCCGTCGGTTCGTCCATCCATCCATTTATTACTTATTATTCTCCATCCATCATCATTATGTGAATGTTTGTCCATTCAACCATCCATCCATCTATATGTCCACAAATATGTCTGTTCATCCATCCATTATTAACTAAGCGCTTTTCGTGTCCTTCTCGCCAGTTCCAGCTCCTAAAGGGCTGTCCAAATATCCCTACTTGTCAGATTATATCCGCAGCTATTTACAAACCCCGTTTCCATATGAGTTGGGAAATTGTGTTAGATGTAAATATAAACGGAATACAATGATTTGCAAATCCCTTTCAACCCATATTCAGTTGAATGCACTACAAAGACAAGATATTTGATGTTCAAACTCTTAAACTTGATTTTCTTTTGCAAATAATAATTAACTTACTGTAGAATTTCATGGCTGCAACATGTGCCAAAGTAGTTGGGAAAGGGCATGTTCACCACTGTGTTACATCACATTTTCTTTTAACAACACTCAATAAACATTTGGGAACTGAGGAAACTAATTTTTGAAACTTTGAAAGTAGAATTCTTTCCCATTCTTGTTTTATGTAGAGCTTCAGTCGTTCAACAGTCCGGGGTCTCCGCTGTCGTATTTTACGCTTCATAATGCGCCGCACATTTTCGATGGGAGACAGGTCTGGACTGCAGGCGGGCCAGGAAAGTACCCGCACTTTTTTTAACAAAGCCACGCTGTTGTAACATTAGTCTTGCTGAAATAAGCAGGGGAGTCCATGATAACGTTGCTTGGATGACAACATATGTTGTTCCAAAACCTGTATGGACCTTTCAGCATTAATGGTGCCTTCAGAGATGTGTAAGTTACCCATGCCTTGGGCACTAATACACCCCCATACCATCACAGATGCTGGCTTTTGAACTTTGCGCCTATAACAATCTGAATGGTTATTTTCCTCTTTGTTCTGGAGGACACCACGTCCTCTGTTTCAAAGTATAATTTGAAGTGTGGACTCGTCAGACCACAGAACACTTTTCCATTTTGCATCAGTCCATCTTAGGTGAGCTCGGGCCCAGGATATGGTTGATAAATGGGTTTGGCTTTGCATACTAGAGTTTTAACTTGCACTTACAGATGTAGCGACCAACTGTAGTTACTGACAGTGGTTTTATGAAGTGTTCCTGAGCCGATAAGTGATATCGTTTACACACAGATGTCTGTTTTTGATGCAGTATTGCCTGAGGGATCAAAAGTCCGTAATATCATCGCTTACGTGCAGTGATTTCTCCAGATTCTCTGAAATGTTTTATGATTTTACAGACCGTAGATGGTAAAATCCCTAAATTCCTTGCAATAGCTTTTTGAGAAATGTTGTTCTATACTGTTCGACAATTTGCTTACAAATTGGTGACCCTCACACCATCTTTGTTTGTGAATTACTTAGCATTTCATGGAAGCTGCTTTTATACCCAATCATGGCACCCACCTGTTCCCAATTAGCCTGCACACCTGTGGGATGTTCCAAATAAGCGTTTGATGAGCATTCCTCAACTTCATCAGTATTTATTGCCACCTTTCCCAACTTCTTTGGCATGTGATGCTGGCATCAAATTCTAAAGTTAAAGATTTTTTGCAAAATAAAAAATGTTTATCAGTTTGAACATCAAATATGTTGTCTTTGTAGCATATTCAACTGAATATGGGTTGAAAATGGAAACGGGGTTTGTACTTTCCAGGTGAGAAGCATGAATTCTGATCACGAGGACACAGCAGACCACTCGATGATGTCAACATAGGAAGACACGGCAGTTATCACGTCATTGCTATAAATAGTTAGTCTGCGTTAGCGCTTATAATAATATCACTGATACTTGGTTCATATTTAAGTCACAAAATGTAAATGAAGTATTGTTGGCGCTTTTTGAATGGTTACTTATTTGATTTGATGGGCGGAATAGTGGAGCTACCATTGACTCCTCCGTAGGTGGACTTTTATTTATGTTTATTTATTATTTAGAAAGCATTTAAAAAAATAACATCTGTCGTCATGTCTTTCATAATGATTGTGAACAATAGGCAACATTTCCCAAAAAGTGCAGTTCCCCTTTAAACTCCTCATGACTGCTAACATACGACTTATACACGCACGTATTTTTAGAAATGTATTTTTAAAATGTTATTTACAAAAATGTTGACCTAATAAATGAAAATAGAGCAACCAACCACAGCTTTACAATCCTTCGGACAGTGGTGTCAAAGTCTAGGCCCGCGGGCCAGATCCGGCCAACAAATAATTATCTATGGCCCCCGGGATGATATTTGATAAGTATTAGAATCGGCCCGCAGGCTACAGCCGCCTGCTGCTGTTTTGCACGCACCAATACTCCATCAGTGTTGGCGCTAGGAATTTTCAAAATGGCGTCCTGGGGACCTCATCAAGTCATAAAAATGGGGTCCCACAGTACATTTTTAGGGTCCCACTTTTTTGTAACTGTTTTAAAAACAAATGATAAATGTATGCATTATCCTGTTATATCTCACATTCTATATTGTGTTTTGGAAAAAGGTTGTCATAAATGTTTCTTAATTCATTAAAAAAATTAAAATAAAATAAACACATTTCTATGCATATTTAAATTTATTTATTAATTCACTTTCTTCATGGATCTAAACTTTACCTCCGCTGGTATTTTTTTCCATAATTTCATTGTAATATTTTCAGAATGTGTTTGTTCTATTTTTGGCCAAAGTAAGACAGAGAAAACAATCTGAAGTTGTCTTCATGTTTTTAGTTTTAATGCCAAGATTTTTATAGTCCAGCTTGCATGTGCACATATTTTTCTCCTTGCTAAAATGAGTTTGACACCCCAGCCTTAGGATAAACATTGACCAAGCAAATGAGAAGACCTATAAATAAAATACTAAAAATATAGGAAAATCTAAAATTTATATAAGAAACAGTATCAATAATTATAACAAAAATAATATCGATCATAGTTGTTTGTTTTTAATTCAAAAAGAGAAAAAAAATATGTATTTTTTTTTTTTCAATTGATACTCGAAACTTATGAATCGATTTAGAATCAGAATGAATACAAATTGTGATTTGAATGTGAATGTATTTGTTTGATAACCATCATTGGTTAATTTTTAATGTCTGGGAAGATGAATTCCTGCACAGAGAAACTCACTTCCTCACATCCTAGTCACTCTCAGTCCTTTTATTGAGCCTGAAAGTGAAAGCTGATTCAATTGTGGTGAAGGTGAGCTCATCCTTCTTTGAAATCTTCATGTCCTGACCTCATGTCCAGGAAGGATGGGCAGGACAATACTGATGTTGACCAAGAAGAGTTGCTGAAACGTAAACACGGGGCAACCAGGACGTGACTAAGTGAGTATGCATGATTTTAAACCATGTGACTGCATTTAAAATATGTTAACAATACTTTAGTGCAAAGTAAGGTTGTAAGGTATACCGGTACCGGTATAGTATCGTAGTACTAATGAATCAAAAACGGTACTATACTCTGTTTGAAAAGTAACGGTTCCCGGGCATGACGACACGTAGTCGCATGATGACATTGCTGGTTTTTACGAGCAGAGGAGAATATTTGGCAGTAGTGCAAATAAGAAAGCCAGGAAAAAGAGGAATAAGTAGCTCTCTGATTAGTGCCCGGCAGCAGATGAGCGTGCCAAACACTAGTCAGAGGCAGGTGAAACCAATCTGCACCCATGACAACCAAGGGGTCCTCAAAACAGCAACTGAGGAAGTCAAAGACTAAACCAAACATGATCCGGGCAACGGATCAGGACAGTTATATAAATAAAGTGTCTTCATTGGAAACATTCTGACACTTATTAAACAAGTATCTTTCTATTTGATCATATGTTGTAAAAATAGTAATTTCAGCTTCTATAGCTGTACTTTGTGCTTTTTTTTTTTTTTGGCCTAAACCAGGGGTCACCAACCTTTTTGAAACCAAGATCTACTTCTTGGGTACTGATTAATGCGACAGGCTACCAGTTTGATACACACTTAAATACATTTCCAGAAATAGCCAATTTGCTCAATTTACCTTTAACTCTGTTATTAATAATAAATGATATTTATCTTTGTGGAAACACTTGTCATTTTAATGATTTCTCACAATAAATATATATATATATAAACAGATAAATATCAACAACAAAAAAAGGTATTTCTGTCAGTCATTACGTCGTACATTTTTTTTCCTTCTACGGAAGGTTTTTTGTAGAGAAAAAATGATGAAAAAAACACTTTATTGAACGGTTTAAAAGAGGAGAAAACACGAAAAAAATGAAATGAAAATTTTGAAACACAGTTTCTCTTCAATTTCGACTCTTTAAAATTCAAAATTCTACCAAAAAAACAAGAGAAAAACTAGCTAATTGGAATCTTTTAAAAAAAATGTTTTAAATAATTCATGGAACATCATTAGTAATTTTTCCTGATTAAGATTCATTTTAGAATTTTGATGATGTGTTTTAAATAGGTTAAAGGGGAACATTATCACCAGACCTATGTAAGCGTCAATATATACCTTGATGGTGCAGAAAAAAGACCATATATTTTTTTAATCGATATCCGAACTCTAAATGGGTGAATTTTGGCGAATTAAACGCCTTTCTGTTTATCGCTCTGGAGGCGATGACGTCAGAATGTGACGTCGCCGAGGTAATACAGCCTCCATTTTCATTTTCAACACATTGTAAACATTGGGTCTCAGCTCTGTTATTTTCCGTTTTTTCGACTATTTTTTGGAACCTTGGAGACATCATGCCTCGTCGGTGTGTTGTCGGAGGGTGTAACAACACTAACAGGGAGGGATTCGAGTTGCACCACTGGCCCGAAGATGCGAAAGTGTCTGCCGCCAGACCCCCATTGAATGTACCAAAGTGTCTCCACATTTTACCGGCGATGACAGACATGACACAGAGATGTATGGATAACCTGCAGATGCATTTGCAATGAAAAATTCAACAAAATCACAAAGGTGAGTTTTGTTGATGTTGACTTATTTGCTAATCGGACATATTTGGTCGCGGCGTGACTGCCAGTTAATCGATGCTAAAATGCTATGCTAATCGACGCTAACATGCTATTTACCGGCGGTGCTAAAGCAGACATGGCACAGAGATGTATCGATAACCTGCAGATGCATTTGTAACGATAAAGTCCCAGAAATCACAAAGGTGAGTTTTGTTGATGTTGACTGCCAGATAATCGATGCTAACATGCATTTTACCGGCGGTGCTAAAGCAGACATGGCACAGAGATGTATGGATAACCTGCAGATGCATTTGCAACTATATCACGTTTCCTTCCACCCACATTTAATGCAAAAAAAACACTTACCAATCGACGGATTTAAGTTGCTCCAGTGTCACGAGATGTGAAAGTCCTGATCGTTTGGTCCGCACATTTTACCGGTGATGCTAACGCAGCTATTCGGCCATGCTATGGCTATGAATAACGTCAATAGCTATTCGCTCAATAGCTTCAGTTTCTTCTTCAATACTTTCATACTCCAACCATCCGTTTCAATACATGCGTAATCTGTTGAATCGCTTAAGCCGCTGAAATCAGAGTCTGAATCCGAGCTAATGTCGCTATATCTTGCTGTGGTATTCGCCATTGTTTGTTTACATTGGCAGCACTGTATGACGTCACAGGGAAATGGATAGTGGCATCGCAAATAGCGAAAATCAAGCACTTTTTAACTTTTTTTAGGGATATTCGGAGACCGGTAAAATTAAAAAAAAAAATTCAAAAAATACAACATGCCACTGGGAACTGATTTTTATTGTTTTTAACCCTTTTGAAATTGTGATAATGTTCCCCTTTAAAATCCAATCTGCACTTTGTTAGATTATATAACCAAGCTATATTTCTGACAAAGACAAATCATTATTTCTTCTAGATTTTCCAGAACGAAAATTTTAAAATCAATTCAAAAGACTTTTAAATAAGATTTAAATTTGATTTTACAGATTTTCTAGATTTGCCAGAATATTTTATTTTTATTTTTATCATAAATATATATTTCACAAATTTTCTTTGTTAAAAAAACAGAAGCTAAAATGAAGAATTAAATTAAAATGTATTTATTATTCTTTACAATAATAAAAAACTAATAATACTTGAACATTGAATTAATTTGTCAGGTAAAAAGAGGAAGGAATTTAAAAGGTAAAAAGGTATGTGTTTAAAAATCCTAAAATCGTTTTTTTTCTCTAGAATTGTCTTTCTGAAAGTTATAAGAAGCAAAGTTAAAAAATAAATGAATCTATTTAAACAAGTGAAGACCAAGTCTTAAAATACTTTCTTGGATTTTCAAATTCTATTTGAGTTTTGTCTCTCTTAGAATTAAAAATGTCGAGCAAAGCGAGACCAGCTTGCTAGTAAATAAATACAATTTAAAAATTAGAGGCAGCTCACTGGCAAGTGCTGATATTTGAGCTATTTTTAGAACAGGCCAGCGGGCTACTCATCTGATCCTTGCGGGCGACCTGTTGCCCGCGGGCACCGCGTTAGTGACCCCTGCACTAAACAGTCCCCCACCACTATTGGCCAGGTAGAATACCAGGCTCTGTTTAATTGAATTAATCATCAAGCAAAGCTTATTTGTACAGCCCTTAATCACAAATGCCTCAAAGTGCTTCACAAACCACCATCCTCAGATCTGTTCCCGCATCCGGCCAAGAAAAACCTCAACCCAATGGGAACAATGAGAAACCTTGGGAGGGATGAAAGGGTTTCAAACGTCACTCGTGTTTACGTTGGATTGGCGTAAAAGAGTCATGTGACAGTCTTTGCAAGCCTTAATCCAGTGGTTCTCAACCTTTTTTCAGTGATGTGCCCCCTGTGAACACTTTTTTAATTCAAGTACCCCCTAATCAGAGCAAAGCATTTTTGGTTGAAAAAAAGAGATAAAGAAGTAAAATACAGCACTATGTCATCAGTTTCTGATTTATTAAAGTGTATAACAGTGCAAAATATTGCTCATTTGTAGTGGTCTTTCTTGAACTACTTGGAAAAAAAGACATCAAAATAACTAAAAACTTGTTGAAAAATAAAACAAGTGATTCAATAATAAATACTGATTTCTACATAGAAGTAATCATCAACTTAAAGTGCCCTCTTTGATTGTAATAGAGATCCACCTGGATTCATGAACTTAACTCTAAACATTTCTTCACAAAAAAGACATTTTTAACATCAATATTTATGGAACATGTCCACAAAAAATTAGCTGTCAACACTGAATATTGCATTGTTGCATTTCTTTTCACAGTTTATGAACTTACATTCATATTTTGTTGAAATATATTTTTAAATGATTTTTAAATTGTTGCAATTGTTAGAATATTAAAAAAAAATCTCAAGTACCCCTTGGCATACCTTCAAGTACCCCCAGGGGTACGCATACCCCCATTTGAGAAACACTGCCTTAATCAATAGATAACAAATCATTGTGATATCAAAATGTAGCGTTCAAAATGTAACTCAAGGTAACGGAGTAAATGTAGTGTTTCTCAAATATAAATAAAACGAATGTTGCTTTAAAACTTATCTGCCAAGTACAGAATTTATTTAAGTAAATTTAACGTGTTACTACCCAGCTCTGCTTATTAGTGTGAATATTGCAACATTTTCTCGTCACATTACGCCTGTTCACTCTTTTATTGCAATTGCTATGTTTTCCTGTGCAAAAGTTTTTCTAAACCGGGCCACGAGCCATTCCAAAATCAGCTCTGGGCTGCACTTTGACCCTTGGTCTGAAAGTACACCCTCCAGCTGGAGCAGTTGTTTTGATGTTTGTTTTCCATTTGTATTGTTACACTGTGTTTTTGGACGTTAAAAAGTGCAGGGGACACGTCCAGCCTGCCCATAACCCAAATTACGTAAGTAAAACAAACGCAGGTGACAACACTAATTATATTATAATATACTATTTGTCAGTGATGTGCCGTCAGGGCCAGCAAGGCCTTCTCTGCTGGCCCCGAAATCATGATCATAATTATCGGTATCGGTTTCAAAAAGTAAAATTTATGACTTTTTAAAACGCCGCTGTATGGAGTGGGGAGAAGTACAGAGCGCCAATGAATCTTAGTAAATAAACCCAGTGACATAGTATCTACGGCTTTTCACACACACAAGTGAATGCAACACATACTTGGTCAACAGCCATACAGGTCACACTGAAGGTGGCTGTATAAACAACTTTAACAATGTTACAAATATGCGCCACACTGTGAACCCACACCACACAAGAATGACCAACACATTTCGGGAGAACATCCCTACCGTAACACAACATAAACACAACAGAACAAATACCCAGAACCACTTGTAGCACTAACTCCTCCAGGACGCTACCATATACACCCCCGTGTTTCCAAATTCCAAGCTGTTGTTTTGAGGCATGTTAAAAAAAGTAATGCACTTTGTGACTTCAGTAATAAATATGGCAGTGCCATGTTGTCATTTTTTTCCATAACTTGAGTTGATTTATTTTGGGAAACCTTGTTACATTGTTTAATGCATCCAGCGGGGTATCACAACAAAATTAGGCATAATAATGTGTTAATTCCACCACTGTATATATCAGGATCTGTTGATATCGGAATCGGTAATTAAGAGTTGGACAATATTGGAAACCGGCAAAAATGCCATTATCGGAAATCTCTAATCATATTTAAAGATAAAAGTATTTTTTTATTTACTTTCCCTAAATATCTAAAAGTATTCATATTCTCTTCATGCCACATTATTCCGTTTTATTCTGGGTATATTATGCTCTTTCCAGCGCTGTTGTTTTTAGGTTATAGAGTTTTTATCCAATCAGAATTCAGCTAGCTTATGTTGCCATGCTGCAATGAAATCTGCCCGAGGCCTTCAGAATCAACAACGCCTGTGCACTCTAAAGGAACGGACACAAACATTTGACAGACAGTTGCGATAGCCAATCAGATCAGAAGTTGTTTTCAGTAAGGCCTTCTAGATGGCCTTATGCAGGGGTCACCAACCTTTTTGAAACCAAGAGCTACTTCTTGGGTACTGATTAATGCGAAGGGCTACCAGTTTGATACACACTTAAATAAATTGCCAGAAATAGCCAATTTGCTCAATTTACCTTTAATAAATCTCTCTCTCTTTCTCTCTCTCTCTCTCTCTCTCTCTCTCTCTCTCTCTCTCTCTCTCTCTCTATATATATATATATATATCCATCCATCCATTTTCTACCGCTTATTCCCTTTCAGGGTCGCGGGGGGCGCTGGCGCCTATCTCAGCTACAATCGGGCGGAAGGCGGGGTACACCCTGAACAAGTCGCCACCTCATCGCAGGGCCAACACAGATAGACAGACAACATTCACGCTCACATTCACACACTAGGGACCATTTAGTGTTGCCAATCAACCTATCCCCAGGTGCATGTCTTTGGAAGTGGGAGGAAGCCGGAGTACCCGGAGGGAACCCACGCATTCACGGCGAGAACATGCAAACTCCACACAGAAAGATCCCGAGCCTGGATTTGAACCCAGGACTGCAGGACCTTCGTATTGTGAGGCAGACGCACTAACCCCTCTGCCACCGTGAAGCCCTATATATATATATATATATATATATATATATATATATATATATATATATATATATAAATGGGTATTTCTGTCCGTCATTCCGTTGTGCATTTTTTTTCCTTTTACGAAAAGTTTTTTGTAGGGAATAAATGATGAAAAAAACACTTAATTTAACAGTTTAAAAGGGGAGAAAACAGGAAAAACATGAAAATTACATTTTGAAACATAGTTTATCTTCAATTTCGATTCTTTAAAATTCAAAATTCACCTGAAAAAAAATAAAAGAAAAACTAGTTAATTTGAATTTTTTTTAAACTATTTCAAAAAAAATTTATGGAACATCATTAGTAATTTTTCCTGATTAAGAATAATTTTAGAATTTTGATGACATGTTTTAAATAGGTTAAATTCCAATCTGCACTTTGTTAGAATATATAACAAATTAGACCAAGCTATATTTCTAACAAAGACAAATCATTATTTCTTCTAGATTTTCCAGAACAAAATTTTTCAAAGAAATTCAAAAGACTTTGATATAAGATTTAAATTTGATTCTAAAGATTTTGTAGATTTGCCAGAAAATGTTTTTTGAATTTTAATCATAATGAGTGTGAAGAAATATTTCACAAATATTCTTCGTCGAAAAAACAAAAGCTAAAATGAAGAATACAATTAAAATGTATTTAATATTCTTTACAATAAAAAAATAAATTTACTTGAATATTGATTTAAATTGTCAGGAAAGAAGAGGAAGGAATTTAAAAGTGTGTTTAAAAATCCTAAAATCATTTTTAAGGTTGTATTTTTTTTCCAAAATTGTCTTTCTGAAAGTTCTAAGAAGCAAAGTAAAAAACAAATGAATTTATTTAAACAAGTGAAGACCAAGTCTTTAAAATATTTTCTTGGATTTTAAAATTCTATTTGAGTTTTGTCTCTCTTAGAATTAAACATGTCGAGCAAAGCGAGACCAGCTTGCTAGTAAATAAATACAATTTCAAAAAATAGAAGCAGCTCACTGGTAAGTGCTGCTATTTGAGCTATTTTTAGAACAGGCAAGCGGGCGACTCATCTGGTCCTTACGGGCGACCTGGTGCCCGCGGGCACCGCGTTGGTGACCCCTGGCCTAAGGCATATATTGTGATGTTATGACCTAGGTAGCATAAGAACTCCATTACCCAGCATGCCACAGTAGTGAAGAGCGTGCCCAATAGCCATGTTTATGTTAAATGTAGACATGCCAGCAGCTGGATGTCATTAATGAGCACGCTGTGGAGTAAACTTTAAGAACTCAGCCAACACGCCTGGTCTGCAACTTTTATGATTAGACAAGACAACACATATATTTGCAAGGCCATTTTCAAGAAGGATATTTAAAGAGAAACCACATCTTGTGAGACGATGTCGGCCTAAACCCGGAAGCTAGCTTAACTGTCTCGGCGATGAAAATGGGGAAATGTCCGCCACACAACAAGCAACATCACTGGCTTATACGCCGTCGAATGGGTCCTACGAATTTTGTGTTCAAATATTTAATTTCTTTATTTTCCACGCTTAAAGGCCTACTGAAATGAGATTTTCTTATTTAGGTCCATTCTATGTCTCATACTTGATCCTTTTGCGATATTGCCATATTTTTGCTGAAAGGATTTAGTAGAGAACATTCACGATAAAGTTCGCAACTTTTGCTTGCTAACAGAAAAGCCCTGCGTTTACCGGAAGTCGCAGACGATGACGTCACATGTTTGATGGCTCCTCACATCATCACATTGTTTTTAATGGGAGCCTACAACAAAAACAGCTATTCGGACCGAGAAAACGACAATTTCCCCATTAATTTGAGCGAGGATGAAAGACTCGTGTTTGAGGATATTGATAGCGACGGACTAGAAAAAAAAAAAAAAAGGAAAAAAAAAAATGCGTTTGCATTGGGACGGATTCAGATGTTTTTAGACAGATTTACTAGGATAATTCTGGGAAATCCCTTATCTTTCTATTGTGTTTCTAGTGTTTTAGTGAGTTTAACAGTACCTGATAGTCGGAAGGGTGTATCCACGGGTGTCTTGACGCGCAATGTCTCAGGGAAGTCGACGGCAGCTTTATGGGTGGCACAAGCTCAGCTGATCTCCGGTACGAAGCGACTTTTTACCACAATTTTCTCACTGAAACCTGCCTGTTGACATTCGGTTGGGATCCATGTTCGCTGTGATCCATAGTAAAGTTTCACCTACGTGAATTTTAAACAAGGAATCACCGTGTGTTTGTGTGGCTAAAGGCTAAAGCTTCCCAACTCAATCTTTGTACTTTGACTTCTCCAATATTAATTGAACAAATTGCAAAAGATTCAGCAACACAGATGTCCAAAATACTGTGTAATTATGCGGTTAAAGCAGACGACTTTTAGTGTGTAGCCAGCTATTGATAAAGTTTTCAGCTAGAAATTGAGCATGCTGTCGACGTACGGCGTAGTTGCCAGCTGGTGATTAAAGGCGTTAGTGATTAGCGGCATTAGCTCCCAGCTATTGATTAGCGTTTAAGTTTCCAGCAAGCAATTGGCTGAGCTATCGATTAGCAGCACTGGTTGCAAGCTAGTGATGAATCCGCTAGTTTATAGCCACCAATAAGCATGCTAATGGCCTGGTAATGATTAAATAATTAAATGATATACGGGTTGTACTTGTATAGCGCTTTTCTACCTTCAAGGTACTCAAAGCGCTTTGACATTACTTCCATATTTACCCATTCACACACTGATGGAGGGAGCTGCCATGCAAGGCGCTAACCAGCACCCATCAGGAGCAAGGGTGAAGTGTCTTGCTCAGGACACAAGGGACGTGACGAGGTTAGCACCTTAGGCGCTAGCTAGGGATTAAAGGCGCTAGATGTAAGCTAGTAATATGTGGGCTAGTTTCCGGCTAGCGATTAGCGCTACTTTACAGCTAGCAATTAGTATGGTGAAGGCCAACTAGCGATTATCGTGCTTGTTGTCAACTAGTGATTAACGGCGTAGTTGCCAGCTGGTGATCAAAGGCGCTAGTGATTAGTGGGATTAGCTGCCAGCTATTGATAAGTGTTTAAGTTTCCAGCTAACGGTTGGACGCACTAGTGCAAGCTAATGATGAACGCCCTAATTTAAAGCTAGCAATTACCATGCTAATGGCCTGCTAATCACTTTAGGTGCCAACTAGTGATTAAAGGCGCTGGATGTCAGCTAGTAATAAGTGGGCTAGTTGCCAGCTAGCGATTAGCACGCTAGTTTCCAGGTTGCTATTAGTACTACATACAATATTAGTTAAATATAATAGAATTGCACAATTACAAGGTACCTTTAAAGGCCTACTGAAATGAGATTTTCTTATTTAAACGGGGATAGCAGGTCCGTTTTATGTGTCATACTTGATCATTTCGCGACATTGCCATATTTTTGCTGAAAGGATTTAGTAGAGAACATCGATGATACAGTTCACAACTTTTGGTTGCTAATAAAAAAGCCTTGCCTGTACCGGAAGTAGCAGACGATGTGCGCGTGACGTCACGAGTTGTAGGGCTCCTCACATCCTCACATTGTTTATAATCCTAGCCACCAGCAGCAAGAGCGATTCGGACCGAGAAAGCGACGATTTCCCCATTTAATTTGAGCGAAGATGAAAGATTCGTGGTTGAGGAAAGTTAGAGTGAAGCACTAGAAGAAAAAAAAAAGGGGCGACGGCAGAGGGAGCGATTCAGATGTTATTATACACATTTATAGTAAAGTTAAAGTACCCATGATTGTCACACACATACTAGATGTGGCGAAATTATTCTCTGCATTTGACCCATCACCCTTGATCACCCCCTGGGAGGTGAGGGGAGCAGTGGGCAGCAGCGGTGCCCCGCCCGGGAATCATTTATGGTGATTTAACCCCAAATTCCAACCCTTAATGTTGAGTGCAAAGCAGGGAGTTAATGGGTGCCATTTTTATAGTCTTTGGTATGACTCGGCCGGGATTTGAACTCACGACCTACCGATCTCAGGGCGGACACTCTAACCACTAGGCCAATGAGTAGCTTTACTACGATTTACCAGGATAATTCTGGAAAATCCCTTATCTGCTTATTGTGTTACTAGTGTTTTAGTGAGATTATAAAGTCATACCTGAAAGTCAGAGGGCTGCGGTGACCGCCAGTGTCTCTGAGGGAAGCCATAGAGGAGCCAAGAAAGTCACAGCTGCCTTTTTGACAGCTGCTGCAGGAGGACGCAAACTCCGCTCAAGTCAAGAGCCGACTTAATATCACAATTTTCTCATCCAAAAACTTGCTGGTTGACATGTGGTAGAGAAACATGTTCGCCTGACCGCTCTGTTCCATATTAAAGTTTCGCAACAAACAAAGAAACACCGGCTGTGTTTGTGTTGCTAAAGGCAGCTGCAATCCACCGCTTTCCACCAACAACATTCTTCTTTATAGTCTCCATTATTAATTGAAGAAATTACAAAAGATTTAGCAACACAGACATCCAGAATACTGTGTAATTATGCGATGAAAAGAGACGACTTTTAGCCGTGAGTGGTGCTGGGGTAAAATGTCCGCTCCAACCAATAACGTCACAAGCACGCGTCACCATTCCGCGACCTTTTCAACAGGATACCTCGCGGGAAATTTAAAATTGCAATTTAGTAAAGTAAAAAGGCCGTATTGGCATGTGTTGCAATGTTAATATTTCATCATTGATATATAAACTATCAGACTGCGTGGTCGGTAGTAGTGGATTTCAGTAGGCCTTTAAGAGACAATTTTATACACTGCACCATCAGCTTTGGGGTCTTTGGTTGGTAATAAATAGAAACATTGAAAAAAAAGTTGCGAGGGGGGAGGGGCAACGCAGCCCGGAGCGTGCGCTAACCACGGTTTCTGACTAAGCACCGCGCTTCTGCGCTCAAACAAAACCTTGGCCATATCAAGTTTCTGGCTGCAGCTGAGCAGTGGAAAAGTCCAGAATGGTTTTCCCAGCTGTGAGGTCGCGGCTCTCGCTCTCGTAATGACGGGCTTTGCGGCTTGCAGCTCGACATCAAATGGTGTTAGCGTCGCTGGGAATCGAACGCGCGGGACACCGACGGCAGAGGCTCTAATTGCTGTCGCGCTGACAAGGACGCCAGAGCAGAAGACGCCTTAGAGAGGAGCGTTTAGCGAGGGTGGTCCCGCGCCCTCCCTCCCCTCCTGCGGTGCGCTATGAATACATTATTGTGGCTTCATGCTTTCATTCTTGGACCGTGCTTCATGCTTGCCTCACATGCGTGCACTTCTGCTGAAGAAGCTCGGAGATTTTCCCAAGCGTTAATCCCACATTCGCCTGGAGTCCCAAATCTGCTCCGTTCCCTGCTTTTTTTGTCTCGCAGGAAACGCCACCGGTGGCGGCGTGACAATGCTAATGGAGCGAGTCCAGCCCGCAGATGTTTGTAGGAGAGCACAAACATTCCTCTGGGTTAATAACCACGTTCAAACTATCCGCCCGTTGGCTGGAAACGTGTGGCCTTTTTTTTTTGGGAAAGGTTCCGGCAGCTCCATAAGTAAACGTTAGACGTCCAGAACCAGAACTCGGAGAAGAACCAAGAACGAGGTCATATTGCGGCTTTGCTAATGCTAGCCTACATTTAGGTGAAATACTCGCTCCAACCCAAGTTCTGCTGCTATCTCCGGCGGACAGACTTGAAAATAAATGTTGGTTACGAAGGGAAGATTTTTTACTACGAGTCGTCCTTTAGTCTCACAGAGGTGTCTAATTCCTTTTTACTGAGGGCCACAGTAAATGACGTGGCAAAGCACATGGAATGACATTGCAAAACTACATACAATGACATGGCGGGCCTTGTTAATTGATGAATTGAATAAAGCGGTGGACCATATCGAATATTGTGATGGGCCAGAATAAAAGATGCAGTGGGCCACGTTGAATAAGCTGACAGGCTAAATAAAATAATCAATCAATCAAAGTTATTTATGTAGCCCTTAATCACAAGTGTCTCAAAGGGCGGCCCACATTAAATGATGCAGTAGGCCACGATAAATGATGCAGTGGGCCACATTGAATAAGATGACGGGCTAAATAAAATGATCAATCACTCAAAGTTTATTTACATAGCCCTTAATCACAAGTGTCTGAAAGGGTGGCCCACGTTAAATGATGCAGTAGGCCACCATAAATGATGCAGAGGGCCACATTGAATAAGATGACGGGCTGAATAAAATGATCAATCAATCAAAGTTTTTTTATATAGCCCTTAATCACAAGTGTCTCAAAGGGCGGTCCATGTTAAATGATGCAGTAGGCCACCATAAATGATGCAGTTAGCCACATTGAATAAGGTGACAGGCTAAATAAAATGATCAATCAATCAAAGTTATTTATGTAGCCCTTAATCACAAGTGTCTCAAAGGGCGGCCCACATTAAATGATGCAGTAGGCCACCATAAATGATGCAGTGGGCCACATTGAATAAGATGACGGGCTAAATAAAATGATCAATCACTCAAAGTTTATTTACATAGCCCTTAATCACAAGTGTCTCAAAGGGCGGCCCACATTAAATGATGCAGTAGGCCACGATTATTTGATGCAGAGGGCCATGTTGAATAAGATGACAGGCTAAAATAAAAAGATCAATCAATCAAAGTTTATTTATATAGCCCTTAATCACAAGTGTCTCAAAGGGCGGCCCACATTAAATAATGCAGTAGGCCACTATAAATGATGCAGTGGGCCACTTGAATGAAGTGACGGGCTAATTAAAATGATCACTCAATCAAAGTTTATTTATATAGCCCTTAATCACAAGCGTTTCAAAGGATAGCCCACTTTAAATGATGCAGTGGGCCACCATAAATGATATGGCGTACCACATTGAATAAGATGACAGGCTACATAAAATTATGTTGCGGCACACATTAAATGATGTGGTGGGTCACGTTAAATGATGTTGCGGATCACATTTAATAATTTGGCAGGCCACGATAAAGACGTGGTGGACCACATTGAATAAGGTGACGCGCTGAATAAAATAATGTCGCGGCCTATGATGCTGTGGGGCACATTAAATGACGTGGCAGGCCGCATTTGAAAAAGGTGACGGACTACATAAAATTATGTTGCCGTCCACATAAAATGATGCAGTGGGCTACTTTAAAGGACGTGGCGGACCATATTGAATAAGGTGACGGGCTCCATAAAATTATGTGGCGGCCCACATTAAATGATTTAATTATTTGGCAGGCCACATTAAACGATGTGGTGGACCACGTCTATAAGGGAGACCGGATGCAATGGATGTCGAGTGGGTCTAGCATAATATTGTAAAAGTCCAGTCCTTAAAAAAAGATGACAACCTTACAGTGCATTCAGAAATTATTCCCAGCGCTTCACTTTTTTCCACATTTTGATATGTTACAGCCTTATTCCAAAATGGAATAACTTCATTTTTTACCTCAAAATTCTAAACATAATACCCCATAATCACAAGGTGAAAAGCTGCTCTTTTTAAAAAAATAATAAAAAAATGTATTAAAACTAAGAAATACTTTGTTGATGCACCTTTGGCAGCAATTACATCCTCAAATATGATGTCACAAGCTTGGCACACCTATCTTTGGGCAGTTATGCCCATTCCTCCTTGCTGCACCTCTCAAGCTCCGTCAGGTTGGATGGGAAGCTTTGATTTCCATCCATGATGTTTCTGTACATTGCTGCATTCATCTTGGTCTTGTCTGGGAGGTGACCAAGAACCCAGTGGTCACTCTGTCAGAGCTACAGGATTCCTCTGTAGAGAGTGGAGAATCTTCCAGAAGGATGACCAGCAATCAGACCTGTATGGTATAGTGTCCAGACAGAAGCCATTTCTTAGTAAAAAGTTTGCTAAAATGCACCTGAAAGACTCTCAGACCACGAGAAACGAAATTCTCTGGTCTGAAAAAAGAGATTGAACTCTTTGGCGTGAATGCCAGGCATCATACCATCCCTACAGTGAAACATGGTGGTGGCGGCATCATGCTGTGCGGATGGTTTTCAGCGGCAGGAACTGGGGACGAGTCAGGATAGGGATGCAAATCAACACTTTCAAGTCCAAGTCTCACCCGGGAATAAGGTGGAGTGCCATATCTGGGTTGGTCTGGGTATCCGGTCCGTCGTGGTGAAAAAGGAATTTAACCGGAAGGCAAAGCTCTCAAAATACCGGTCGATCTGGTCAGAATGCCCCAAGAATGCCTCCCAGGGGAGATGTTTAGGGTACGTCCGACCGGTCTCTCTACCGAGACCCAGGACTTGGAAGTAGCTGGGGAGAGGGAAATCTGGGCTTCTCTACTTTGGCTGCTGCCCCCGCAACCTGACGTCAGGAAGATGAATGGATGGATGGACATTGTCTTTTAGAGGTATTGTCTGTAGAATTTTGAGTGCAAAAATAAATGTGTTCTATCTTGGAATAAGACTAACATCACAAAATGTGGCAAATGTGGAGCTCTGTGAATACTTTCCAGATGCACTGTAGTACTATAAATCGTCTTATAGTATACTAGAATAGTAATGCATTCTATAGATGTCTCTTGTCCTGGCTGCTTAGTAAAATATGGCTGGAAATGACGATAAAAATATCTTGTTGAAGTTTTGTTATGTGGTGGTTAACTTTAAAATAAAACATTTTTGCAACTGTTATTCTTAATTTTAATACTTCAAATTTAAACCCTAAACTAAATGGTAAACGATCGGTTCAGCCGGACTCAGAACCCTAAGCCATACTTGCCAACTCTCCTGAATTTCCCCGGAGAGTCTCGAATTTTAGTTCCCCTCCTGAAAATCTCCCGGGGCAACCATTTTCCCGGATTTCTCCCGATTTCCACCCGGTCAACAATATTGAGGGCGTGCCTTAAAGGCTCTTCCTTTAGCGTCCTTTACAACCTGTCGTCACGTCCACTTTTCCTCCATACAAACAACATGACGGCTAATACACACACATAAGTGAATGCAACGCATACTTGGTCAACAGCCATACAGGTCACACTGAGGGTGGCCGTATAACCAACTTAAACACTGTTACAAATATGCGCCACACTCTGAACCCACGGAATAACAAACACACTTCAGGAGAACATCCGCACCGTAACACAACATAAACACAACAGGGCAAATACTCAGAACCCTTGCAGCACTAACTCTTCTGGGACGCTGCAATATGCACCCCCCGCTACCACCAAACCCCGCCCCCCCATCCCCTGAATTCGTAGGTCTCAAGGTTGGCAAGTATGCCATAAGAACAGCAAAAATAATAAGAAAATTACCAAAGGTACGAGCCAAAGTCGAGGAGATGAACACAAGTGGAAGGGTGAAGCATAAGGTGGCGCTGAGTGAATGGACTGGAGAGCTTAAGTAGTCAGGAGGAAATAAGTATCAGGTGTGCCAGATTGACGTAAACATAAAAAAAAAAAAATTACAAATGAAATTGATATTATCAACAAAAACTGTACAAATCATACATTTTAGGCAGAATCATTATCTGTGTGAACATTTTTAATTGATTCAAAACATTTTCGACCCTGGAACAGACTATTTCCACTTCCAAATCACAAGTCCACCGGATGTGTTTGTACTGCTGGGGGACGGCGTGGCAAGGTTGGGAGAGTGGCCGTGCCAGCAACTTGAGGGTTCCTGGTTCGATCCCCACCTTCTAATAACCACGTCACGTCCGTTGTGTCCTTGAGCAAGACACTTCACCCTTGCTCCTGATGGGTTGTGGTTAGGGCCTTGCAGAGCAGCTCCCTCCATCAGTGTGTGAATGTGTGTGTGAATGGGTGAATGTGGAAGTAGTGTCAAAACGCTTTGAGTACCTTGAAGGTAGAAAAGTGCTATAAAAGTATAACCCATTTACCATTTTACTGCCCCCTCATCTCCCAAATGTCTCAAGGTTGGCAAGTAGGGCTGCGAATCTTTAGGTGTCCCATGATTCGATTCAATATCGATTCTTGGGGTCGCAATTCGATTATATATCGATTTTTTTCGATTCAAAGCGATTTTCGATTCAAAAACGATATTTTTCCGATTCAAAAGGATTCTCTGTTCATTCAATACATAGGATTTCAGCAGGATCTACCCCAGTCTGCTGACATGCTAGCAGAGTAGTAGATTTTTGTAAAAAAGCTTTTATAATTGTAAAGGACAATGTTTTATCAACTGATTGCAATAATGTATTTTTTTTTTAAGTATGGACTGAACCAAAAATATGACTTATTTTATCTTTGTGAAAATATTGGATGTTGTCAAGCTTATGAGATGCCATGCAAGTGTAAGCCACTGTGACACTATTGTTCTTTTTTTTTATTTTTATAAATGTCTAATGATAATGTCAGTGAAGGATTTTTAATCACTGCTATGCTGAAATTATAACTAATATTGATACTGTTGTTGATAATATTCATTTTTTTCCCCACAACTTTTGGTTTGTTCTGTGTCGTGTTTGTGTCTCCTTTCAATTGCTCTGTTTATTGCAGTTCTGAGTGTTGCTGGGTCAGGTTTGGTTTTGAAATTGGATTGCATTGTTATGGTATTGCTGTGTAGTGGTTTGTTGGATTGATAAAAATAAAAAATAAAAATGAAAATTTTTGTT
Source organism: Nerophis ophidion (assembly GCF_033978795.1). Lineage (NCBI taxonomy): Eukaryota > Metazoa > Chordata > Actinopteri > Syngnathiformes > Syngnathidae > Nerophis > Nerophis ophidion. The sequence continues at coordinate 19,738,960 of NC_084627.1, forward strand.
TAAAAAAAAAAGAGAATCGATTCTAAATTGCACAACATGGGATTTGCGATTCGTATTCGAATCGATTTTTTCTCACACCCATATTGGCAAGTATGCCCTAAGCACAGCAAAAATAATAAGAATAATACCAAAGGAATGAGAAGCGTGAGTGGAGCCAAAGTCAAGGAGATGAACACAAGTGGAAGGGTGAAGCATAAGGTGGCGCTGAGTGAATGGACTGTAGCGCTTAAGTAGTCAGTAAGAAATGAGCATCAGGTGTGTGTGTGCGCAGGTGAACCGAAAACCAGGCACATGTCACACCGCGGTGAGGGAAGTCTTGTTTGTTTTTCTGTCATGTGGTCTATGTGTTTTATTTTGAAAAGCTACCCTCTTGTTTCAGATCATGGGTCCTTCCTCTTGTGTCGCCAGTCTGACGTCATCCTTGATTCCTGATTGTTTCCACCTGTTCCCCATCATTCCCACGTCCTATTTAAGCTCACTTCTCCGTTTGTCCTTTGCCAGATCGTCTCGTCTATCGTGCCTTCTAGCGTCCATGTCCAAGTCCATGTCCTTGATCCCCTCCTTGCCTTGCTCCTGTTTTTTATTGTTCTCCTTAATTTTTGGTCATAGCAGTTATTTTTTGGCTGAAATTTTGAGTTTACTTTTTCCTCCTTCGAGCGTCCTTAGTTTTCCTTCGTCGACCTAATTGGTGAGTTTTTGTTATTCCAAATTTCGTTTTCCTCATTGATTGAGTGATTTATTTTTTGTTTATTCATAGATTTTATATTTGTATTTATTATTAGAGTTTGTTTTTCCTCCTGTTGGAGCGCTTTTTGTTAATTCTTCTTGATATTCTATTTTTGTTAGTTTTTTCTTAAAGTAGTATTCCTCCTTATTTTTGGAGTGATTTTTGAGTTAAGTTAATCCTCTGATTTATTTTCCGTACGTTGTATATATTTTTTGTGACATACTTTTTCACCGGAGGTTAAAAAGTAATTTCAAAATAAAAGCTGTCATTTTTGGAAACTTCCTCCCTGCATCTGGGTCCTCTCATTATCTCCAAGTCGTAACAGCACAACAACAAAATGCTGCGAGATTATGACATAAACATTAAAAAATTTTTTTCAAAAATACAAATGAAATTGATATCAACAAAAACTGTACAAATCATACATTTTAGGCATAGTGAATGAATGAATGAAATACGTTTATTGCGGTTATATAATCAACCATTAACCATTTTGTGTGACCAGTTTAACAGTAGAGATTATAAATGATGTATATTTATTCATTTATTTATTCACTATCTGTGGGAACATTTTTAATTAATTCAAAACGTTTACTTGAAAACATATATATGGCACACAGTTTTGACCCTGGAACCGACTATTTCCTCTTCCGAATCACAAGTCCTACGGATGTGTTGGACTTGTGAAAAGGCGCTATCCATCCATCCATTTTCTACCCTTTTTTTGGGGTCGCGGGGGGCTGGCGCCTATCTCAGCTACAATCGGGCGAAAGGCGGGGTACACCCTGGACAAGTCGCCACCTCATCGCAGGGCCAACACAGATAGACAGACAACATTCACACATGAAAAGGCGCTAATATTTGCAAATGGAAAATTGAACGACGTGGCAACATTTACTGCGAAACAAGGAGTGGACGAGCGTGTGGACATCAGAACTCTTGAGGAAGGACTGAACGTATAATATGAATAATTCACATTCCACATAAAAGCATGTGCCCACATACTATACACTGTGTCTATATATATATATATATGTATGTATATATAGTTATATATACATGAGTATTATGAAGACATCCATAATTGATTATAATGGAGTAGAGGAGGAGAAGATAAGGACCCCTAAGAAGTATAATGTGTTTGTTACCGTGAGGGAGGAGGTGAAGAAGGCGGTGGGCGGCCATGTTTAACCCATCATTAGAGTGAAAGAACTCGGGCAGGATCCAGGAGGCAGCGGGCACCTTCATGTACAATTACACCCCTAAACCCTGCCTTTTAATTTCACCCTCTCCATTTCTTGAGGCGGTGTCTGGGCGGGCAGTCCCCTCCTGGCTCTGTGGCTTTGCGGCGGCAGAGAGTATATTTCGGGGTAAGGCAGCGGCAGCTGCAAAGCGCGCGCTGGCGGCATCCCGCATGTAACTTGCTCAAGTTTGGGCAAAATAGTTCCAGTTTTGCTTTGTTTTATGACTTAAATGGTGACAAAATGACTTCATTGTGTCATGTTTATATCTACAAACCCCAGTTTCCATAGGAGTTGGGAAATTGTGTTAGGTGTAAATATAAACAGAATACAATGATTTGCAAATCCTTTTCAACTCATATTCAGTTAAATATTCTACAAAGACATGTTTGATGTTTAAACTCATAAAGTTTATTTTTTTTTGCAAATAATAATTAACTTAGAGTTTCATGGCTGCAACATATGCCAAAATAGTTGGGAAAGGGCATGTTCACCACTGTGTTACATCACCTTTTCTTTTAACAACACTCAATAAACGTTTGGGAACTCAGGAAACTAATTGTTAAGGCTTTGAAAGTGGAATTATTTCCCATTCTTGTTTTATGCAAATAATCATTAAATTTAAAATTTGATGCCAGCAACACGTGACAAATAGGTTGGGAAAGGTGGCAATAAATACTGATAAAGTTGAAGAATGCTCATCAAACACTTATTTGGAACATCCCACAGGTGTGCAGGCTAATTGGGAACAGGTGGGTGTTGTCTCGATCACAACGTCACGTCCACTTCATAACGAGCTGAATACAGCAAATAAATTCTACAAACCCTTTTTCCAGTTGGGAAATTGTGTTAGATGTAAATATAAACAGAATACAATGATTTGCAAAACCTTTTCAACCCATATTCAGTTGAATATGCTACAAAGACAACATATTTGATGTTCAAACTTATGAACATTTTTTTTTGCAAATAATCATTAACTTTAGAATTTGATGCCAGCAACACGTGACAAAGAAGTTGGGAAAGGTGGCAATAAATACTGATAAAGTTAAAGAATGCTTATCAAACACTTATTTGGAACATCCCACAGGTGTGCAGGCTAATTGGGAACAGGTGGGTGCCATGATTGGGTATAAAAACAGCTTCCCAAAAAATGCTCAGTCTTTCACAAGAAAGGATGGGGCGAGGTACACCCCTTTGTCCACAACTACGTGAGCAAATAGTCAAACAGTTTAAGAACAACGTTCCTCAAAGAGCACTTGCAAGAAATTTAGGGATTTCAACATCTACGGTCCACAATATCATCAAAAGGTTCAGAGAATCTGGAGAAATCACTCCACGTAAGCCGCATGGCCGGAAACCAACATTGAATGACCGTGACCGTGACAGACGGCACTGTATCAAAAACCGACATCAAACTCTAAAGGATATCACCACATGGCCTCAGGAACACTTCAGAAAACCACTGTCACTAAATACAGTTTGTCGCTACATCTGTAAGTGTAAAAGCTCTACTATGCAACGCGAAAGCTATTTATCAACAACATCCAGAAACGCCACCGGCTTCTAAAGCTTAGTGATATATTAGATTGTAGGTGGGTTTATTTTGTACCCTTCCCGTTCATATTTTACTTTTTGTTGCATTTTTGATGCGTTTTACTTGATTGTAAAATATGTCGATCGAGAGGGGGTGTGACATTTTGGGACGGCGTGGCGTAGTGGGAGAGTGGCCGTGCGCAACCCGAGGGTCCCTGGTTCAATCCCCACCTAGTACCAACCTCGTCACGTCCGTTGTGTCCTCGAGCAAGACACTTCACCCTTGCTCCTGATGGGTGCTTGTTAGCGCCTTGCATGGCAGCTCCCTCCATCAGTGTGTGAATGTGTGTGTGAATGGGTAAATGTGGAAGTAGTGTCAAAGCGCTTTGAGTACCTTGAAGGTAGAAAAAGCGCTATACAAGTACAACCCATTTATAATTTATTTTGTCAATATTCAGTGTTTTATCCTTTGTAGAAAAATGTGAAATTCCATTATGTTTTTTAAGGTTGGTACGTCATAATGTTTTTAGCATTCAATCAGACATTATTGTGAGGTTTTGTATTAGATATACCGGCCCCTGGACACATTTTTTTCTCTAAATGTGGCCCCCGAGTCAAAATAAGGCCTGTCCTAGGTGGACCATTCCGACATATCGACCCAAATGGAAAAACATTCTTTCATCTTCACTGAAAGGTTCATTTTTTTTTTTCCTATAGCCGTCCATTGATTTACTGTTAATGTCCTGAAAGAAAGGTTAGCACATTACGACACGCCAGGCTAACATGAAACCCAAAGTACACAATACTTTTTAATATTAAGATTAATTTCCATGATAATTACAGAAGGCTCCGTGCAGCTGGCGCAGATGTTCATTGTGGTTCATGGCGTCTCTCATATGATTCACAACGTTTGGGTTTTGGCATCGTTTCTGGATAAACTCCCCCCTTAAAAAGGGACTTTTTTTTTTGGGTAGGACCCTAAACTTGAAGACATGAACAGTAAAATACAGCCTCTAGGAAACAAAAAATGAAATCACCAGCCTTGGAGGATGATCATTCAGCAGTATAATTTTTAAAAAAGTAAAACAAAGATAACAGTCATGACACAACATTGTAGTTATTTTAACCTCTTAAGGCCCAAGCTGTTTGTTTACATGCTTTCCTTTCATTTTTCTTTGCTATTTGGGCCTATTGGACCCTAATTACAAGAAAAAACTAAGAATCTTTTTTTTTTATATGATGTACTTTTAGTCCATAACTAACAAATGTGTAGTTCATGTTTAGTGACATGCTAATTCTTATTTTTACACTTTTTTCCCCCCCAAATTCCATTGTATGTTTTTCTCTTCTGACACCACCAGGTGGCAGTATAAGTGTCCACATAAGTGGCCATAAGACCCCAATTCAGTAGTGTACACAATTTCTGAAATAAGAGCTAAAAGGTGCTGTCCACGGATGTGGCCAACTAAACCTTCCAGCAACTTTCTTGTCAAAGTTTGTTGTTGATGAACCCCAAGATACAGAGATGGAGGCAGGCATGGAGTGAGAAAACATGATTTAAAAAAAAAAAAACTAAGACAAAAACAAACAAAGGGTACAAACAAAAAGCGCGCACCTGGGCGGATAACAAACAACAAGGCCTAACGTGGAAGCTAGCAGGTATCTAGCAGGAAAACAGAAGTCGTACTTGTAATAAGAAAACAAACTGGAAGCAGGGAACAAAAGACAGTAAGCTAAAAACCGCTATCAAACATAGCTTACTGCAACGCTGCATTGACACGACAAGATACGACACGACAGGTAGCAATGAGAAGTAGCAACGACAAGAGCGACATGCAATACAACAACCCAGCACTGACTGGAGGAAAAAAGCAGGTAAAAATAGGAGCGGGCTGATTGACACCAGGTGTGGCCAGGTGCCAATCAGCCGCAGCTGAGGTGAAACAGCGCACAGGGAAAAAAACAGGAAACAGACAAAATAAGAGCACTGACAGGAACTAAAAACAGGAAATACTAAACACACAGAGGAAAAACTAAAACACAAAAAAACTGTCAGTGGCAAGCCTGACATTTCTGGCTTGAAGAAACACTAAAATACATCAAGAATGTCAATTGTGGTAGTTTGTGACAGGTTTAGATCAAGCAGTATGAATAAAGTATGGAAGCAGTCAATTCCCAGGAAAAAAAATGTATCATAAACCCCAAAAAACACTACTAGTAGACTATTTGCAGACTGTGACATTATCAGAATCAGAAACACTTGAATAATCCCCGAGGGGAAATTAAGGTTTTTTAGCACAATCCCATTCAAGATCAGACAAACATTACAGGGACACAGAACAGGATTGCTGACGGGTCTGCCAACTCATGGCACCCCTTACAAAAAAGGTGAGAAACAGGCAATGGGCATAAACCTGGACACCTGGACAGGGGGTCCAGACTGACGCCAAGGGAAAAAACCTCATAGACATAGTACACATAAACATGTGTAAGAGGGAAACATTAAAGAAAACAAAGGCCATTAAAGACATTAAAAGAGCAGAGCTGATGCAACCAGCCACTTCTACACACAGCCACAAAAGTGAAACAACAACAACAACAACAAAAACTTATAGACTGTGGTGACCTCTGCGATGTTCCACGCCATCTTTTGCTGGGGTGGAGGGAGCATGGCCAGACACAGGAACATCTTAGTCTCAGTTTATTTCATTTTCGTAATTCCATTTTTACGCAAAAACGTAACCGTAGTGTATTTTTTTGTTAGTTTTTGTCGTTTTAGTAAAATACATTTTAACTTAATATTTATAACATTTATACTTTTATGTGAAACCGTAACATTTAAACTTTGAGACTTATTTTTCACAGTTAAACATTTTTTTTTTTATAATAAAACACATCTCGACCTTGTCTTCATAACACTTCTTTTAAGCAGAAATGGAACATTACAACTTTACGACTTATTTATGGCGATATTACAGTGTGCGGCCATAATAGTCCTTCATACCTCCGACACGCACTCCTGAGTAAATGCTGGAGTGGAAATAAGTGTCAGCGTGTACTGTATATTATTGTGTATGTAATTATGTACTACTGTAATAATATATACTGTATATATCTACAAACCCCGTTTCCATATGAGTTGGGAAATTGTGTTAGATGTAAATATAAACAGAATACAATGATTTTCAAATCATTTTCAACCCATATTCAGTTGAATGCACTACAAAGACAACATATTTGATGTTCAAACTGATAAACATTTTTTTTGCAAATAATCATTAACTTTAGAATTTGATGCCAAAGGCGGCAATAAATACTGATAAAGTTGAGGAATGCTCATCAAACCTCTATTTGGAACATCCCACAGGTGTACAGGCTAATTCGGAATAGGTGGGTGCCATGATTGCGTATAAAAGCAGCTTCAATGAAATGCTAAGTAATTCACAAACAAGGATGGGGCGAAGGTCACCAATTTGTAAGCAAATTGTCGAACAATTTTAGAACAACATTTCTCAACGAGCTATTGCAAGGGATTTAGGGATTTTACAATCTACGGTCCATAAAAATCATCAAAAAGTTCAGAGAATATGGAAAAATCACTGCACGTAAGTGATGATATCACGGACCTTTGATCACTCAGGCGGTACTGCATCAAAAACCGACATCAGTGTATAAAGGATATCACCACATGGGCTCAGGAACACTTCATTAAACCACTGTCAGTAACTACAGTCGGTTGCTACATCTGTAAGTGCAAGTAAAAACTCTGCTATGGAAAGCAAAACCCTTTTATCAACAACACCAAGGAACGCCGCTGGCTTCGCTGGGCCCGAGCTCATCTAAGATGGACTGATGCAAAGTGGAAAGGTGTTCTGTGTTCTGACGAGTCCACATTTCAAATTATATTTGGAAACTGTGGACGTGGTGTCCTCCGGAACAAAGAGGAAAATAACCATCCAGATTGTTATAGGCGCAAAGTTCAAAAGCCAGCATCTGTGATGGTGCGGGGGTGTATTAGTGCCCAAGGCAGGGGTAACTTGCACATCTGTGAAGGCACCATTAATGCTGAATGGTCCATACAGGTTTTGGAGCAACCTATGTTGTCATCCAAGCAACATTATCATGGACGCCCCTGCTTATTTCAGCAAAACAATGCCAAGCCACATGTTACAAAAGCGTGGTTTCGTAGTAAAAGAGTGCAGGTACTTTCCTGGCCCGCCTGCAGTCCAGACCTTTCTCCCATCAAAAATGTGTGGCGCATTATGAATCGTAAAATACGACAGCGGAGACCCCGGACTGTTGAACGACTGAAGCTCTACATAAAACAAGAATGGGAAAGAATTCCACTTTCAAAGCTTCAACAATTAGTTTCCTCAGTTCCCAAACGTTTATTGAGTGTTCTTAAAAGAAAAGGTGATGTAACACAGTGGTGAACATGCCCTTTCCCAACTACTTTGACAAGTGTTGCAGCCATGAAATTCTAAGTTAAATATTATTTGCAAAAAAAAATAAAATGTATGAGTTTGAACATCAAATATCTTGTCTTTGTTGTGCATTCAACTGAATATGGGTTGGAAAGGATTTGCAAAACATTGTATTCCGTTTATATTTACATCTAACACAATTTCCCAACTCATACGGAAATGGGGTTTGTTTTTGTGTATATATATATATATATATATATATATATATACATATATATTACTGTACCATAACAAAACAAAATAACCTGTGTAGCATTTTGCTGATAGGTCATTGTCTTCAGTAGCATTACAGTAGGTAGCTGTTTGCTTTTCTTCTGGTTGAGTGCAACGGCAGACAGTTAATGTGTGTGTGTGGTTGTGCGTGTGTGTGTGTGTGTGTGCGTGTGTGTGTCTGTCTGTGTGTGCGTCTGTGTGTGTTTGTCTGTCCACTTATCAGCAGGCTTGACTGCGTTTTTTTCCCTCATACCCATTAGAGCTCGTTGTGTGGACGTCCAGCAGTCGCCGTCAGACGCCACTCATCTTTAAAACTGGAGGCAGGCGAGAAGGTCAAACTTCAACTGGAGCGCGTTGACATGACAGCAGGGTTAAGTTCCTCTTCCCCTTTTTTTTTTAATCCTTTACAATCAAACACTTCGGTTGAAGTCATATCTTGTGCAATATATCATCTATACACACGTAATGAGATAACCGGCAACATGGTGTTGCCTTGGCAACCTAGATAAGCAGTTATATTGGTGGACCAGCCAGGACACGTTTCTATTTAGTGTTTTTGCACTGAAAACTAGAGAAATCTACTTTAGACTCTAGCATTGTTAGTTTACCACTTGTCAAAGGGTTAAAACTCAACTGTAGGGGAAACATGGGTGTTTATAGAAAAAAAAAAGAGCAATTATTCATTACTGTATCTTTAATCTAAAATTACATCTAAAATGTAAACAAGAACTATGATCATTTCAATACAGTTAATATCATATCCGTGCACTGAACCAAAACACAAGACATTGAAGGCTCCTCCAAAACAGTCTTCACTTCCTGTTCGCTGCAATCAATAAATTTGCTCTTTAGTTAGCCCGGAAATGACTAAGATGCAGAGCAAGGGGGATGGAAACGATTCTAATGTGATTAAACGTCAATGTGGACGAGGATCAGGTGCAAGCCGAGAGCGAGTTTAGCAAGCCAACATGAAGCTAACAGACATCTTCATCTGTTTGAGTCCTAAGTTGTTTTTTTTTAGTTCATTAAAGGGGAACATTATCAAAATTTCTGAAGGGTTAAAACCAATAAAAATCAGTTCCCAGCGGCTTATTTTATTTTTCGAAGTTTTTCTGAAAATTTTACCCATCACGCAAAATCCCGAAAAACGGCTTCAAAGTGCCTGCTTTTAACCGTCGTTATAACCACCCGTCCATTATCTTGTGACGTCACAGCGTGACCACACAGAAACAAACATGGCGGATAGCACAGAAAGGTATAGCGATATTAGCTCGGATTTAGGCTCGGATTCAGACTTGGATTTCAGCGCCGTAAGCGATTCAACAGATTACGCATGTATTGAAAAGGATGGTTGGAGTGTGGATGCAGGTAGCGAAAACTAAATTGAAGAAGAAACTGAAGCTATTGAGCCATATCACGACAGATAGCGGCACGGGAGGAAGCGCGGACGAATTCGGTGATCGCCTTCTAACCAACGATTGGTATGTGTTTGTTTGGCATTAAATGTGGGTGGAGGGAAAGGCTGGATGCAAATATAACTACAAATGAGACATAATGATGCAATATGTACATACAGCTAGCCTAAATAGCATGTTAGCATCGATTAGCTTGCAGTCATGCCGTGACTAAATATTTCTGATTAGCACACTCCACATAAGTCAAGAACATCAACAAAACTCACCTTTGTGCTTTCATGCACAACGTTATAAGTTTGGTGGGCTAAATGAGACCAAAAAGAAGTGGCATAAATCATATCCAGGGGGTTTACCTCGCTCGTCTGCGGGAACAGACTGCCGTCGTCCCTGAATAGCTCGCACTCCGGCAGATTCAGTGGTGGTCTATTTTCCAATATTGCAGATTTCTTTGACTTTATCGTTGGAAATGCATCTCCTTTGAGTGTCGCAGGATATCCACACAATTTTGCCATCTCTTTCGTAGCATAGCTGTCGTCGGTAAAGTGTGTGGAACAAACGAGGGACTTTCGCATTTTTTGGCTACTGGTGCAACTTGAATCCGTCCATGATCGTGTTGTTACACCCTCCGACAACACAGCATGATGTCTCCAAGGTACGGGAAAACAGTCGAAAAAACGGAAAATAACGGAACTGATTTGACTTGGTGCGTGTAATAAGATTGAGAAAATGGCGGATTGCTTCATGTTGTGACGTCACGGGTGAAAGGTCGTCGCTCGACAGGCTGTCAATTGAAAGGCGTTTAAACCGCCAAATTCACCCTTTTAGAGTTCGGAAATCGGTTAAAAAAACATATGGTCTTTTTTCTGCAACATCAAGGTATATATTGACGCTTACATAGGTCTGGTCATAATGTTCCCCTTTAAAAAAAAAACCAGACTGCTATGTGCATGCCAAAGCAACAGGGGTGCTATAACCCTTCACCACATATAATATTAACGTAAACAACACAATTTTGTTTAGAAAATATGAGTGCCAGGATAGGCTCCGGCTTATTCCCCACCCTTGAAAATAGAAGGAAAGAAATCTGACTAGCGTGAATAAAAATGACCATCTTTCCGAATAAATGATAATAATCATTGTAGTTTTACGTTTGTGGTTGTAGTTTGCAGGGAATCATACGGAGAGATGCTCCTAATATTTTGTCCCTGTCGTGTCACGTGACGTTACCGGATGACCAACGTATTGGAAACGGCGCTCAGTCTCTTTAATGGGACTGATGGGACTACTTAACCTTTGACAGCCATGTTAGGGCCTTCTCTTAACTCTGTGCATATTTTAGCAGTAGCTGTACGACTGGTGCCTCGCTGACACACACACACACACACACACACACACACACACACACACACACAAACACACGCGCACACACACACACACAGGTTATCATTTGGAATGGGGACCAAGTTTTTGATCATGACTTGTGGGGACCACCCTTTTTACATGATAAAAATTTAAGTTATAGTAGTAGAACTCGATAAATTTGAATGGTATGAAATTTGGTCCCAAACTTATTATTTCAGTATGAATATAAGAAGTGTCAATCATAAAAAAAATGAGGTAAAATGACCACTGCCCAGTTAGCTCATACACGTCTTTAAATATCTGGATTGATGAAGTAATGTGCTGTTCATACTTACTGGGGACACTGGGGAACAAGAGTTAATATGGTTCATTGGGACCAAATTAAAATAATTTTGCATAATTCACACAAATTTGTACGTGACTACAGAGGACCATTAAAAATTAAAAAAAAAAAAAGAAGTTCAAATTAAATATGCCTTTGCCTCAAAATACAGCACTACAGCTGTCCTCTTATAGGAAGTTTCACCACTTCAATGTAACAGCTACAGCCCAATGAGGGGGCTGCTGGGCAAATGTCTCACACACAAACAAACCAGTAAACATGTTTTATGGGCCAAAGCTAAGAAATCACTTAGGCATCTTCAGAATTGATCTGACCTGTTTTTTGGTCCCCATACCGTCAGAAGTCCCCTAAAGGTGACTGTGTAAGCAGAGCGATGTCCCCATTAAGTCAGCATTGCCAGAACACACACACACGCACACGCACACACACACACACACACACGCACACACACACACACACACACGCACACGGACACACTTACTGGTTATGTGTGTAATCTCTGGATTGATGAAGTAATGTGCTGATCACACTTACTGGGGACCCTGGGGAAAAAGAGTTAATATGGTTCATTGGGATCAAATTGGAATAATTTTGCATAATTCACACACATTTGTATGTGACGACTGAGGACCATTAAAAAAAAAAAGTTCAAATCAAACATGCCTGATCCTCAAAATACAGCACTACAGCTGTCCTCTTATTGGAAGTTTCACCACTTCAATGTAGCAGTTACAGCCTAATGACGGGGCTGCTGGGCAAATGTCTCACACTCAAACTAACCAGTAAACATGTTTTATGGGCCAAAACTTAAAAATCACTTAGGCGTCTTCAGATTGGATCTGACTATTATTTAAAAAGGTTTCCCTTTAGGGGACCTGTTTCTTGGTCCCCACACCGTCAGAAGTCCCCTAAAGGTGACCGTGTAAACAGAGTTATGTTCAGGGGCGTCACTAGATCTAATACTGTACTGGGGCACACCTGGGGCACAAATAATTCATTTGAGTGTGCAAAGCGCGCAAGCAAAAACATTTTTAGCACTTATTTATCATAAATAGTGCTTTAAACTATGAAATCATATCAGCTTATGTTGTATGGATCTTTGATTAACCACCTGAAATTAACTAATGCATTTGACCTTCTTCCATCCATCCATCCATCCATTTTCTACCGCTTATTCCCTTTTTTTTTTGGGGTTGCGGGGGGCGCTGGCGCCTATCTCAGCTACAATCGGGCGGAAGGCGGGGCACACCCTGGACAAGTCGCCACCTCATCGCAGGGCCAACACAGATAAACAGACAACATTCACACTCTAGGGCCAATTTTAGTGTTGCCAATCAACCTATCCCCAGGTGCATGTCTTTGGAAGTGGGAGGAAGCCGGGGGAGGACATGCAAACTCCACACAGGAAGATCCCGAGCCTGGATTTGAACCCAGGACTGCAGGACCTTCGTATTGTGAGGCAGATGCACTAACCCCTCTGCCACCGTGAAGCCCTTTGACCTACCTGTGCACTTTTTTACTCCAGACTTCTAAACTGCTACTGGTAAAAGCAAAAAGGAAGAGCAATGAATCTTTTTGAAATATATATTGCAGTAATCATCTGCAAATTTAACATCTACAAAAGTAAAACAAAAAAGAAAGCACCCCTACATCTCTGGGTTCTTTTATATTATTTAATTTCCATTTATGGCAATGTGGCGAATCCTATTTCAGATACACAAAACTATCAAATATACACAAAACAATAAAGCCACAGTAGTAGAATAAATACAAAAAAAAGTTTGTGTGTCTGTTCAGGGAATCATTTTCTGAGAAGTAAACTGTAACGTCTCGTTTTCATTTTTGCAAAGTGGTCAATCACTCTGGACGGACATGGAAATATTACAGTAACTGTTATACAGTTGACCAGTGGTTCCCAACTGCTGGGTCGTGACATAAAAGTGGATTGTGTGTCATTTTCAGTGAGTCACAGTCAGAAGTGTGCATGAAAAAAAAAAAAGTTTAGGGAGAAAAAAATCAAATTGTGGCCACAAACCAGATTATTTTAGCCTTTTTTCCAGTGACTATTAGTGAGGATTTTAGCAAAAGGCAAACCAACTAACAAGTTGGAGGAGGACTCAGGACAGACATGGAAATATATTTAAAAAAAATCTAAATGCGGCAACAAAACCCAATATTTTCAGCCATCTTTCTGAAAACAAATACAGAAATGTTACTATGTTTTCTGGAAACAAAACCAGATGCTTTAGCTGTAGCCATTTTTCTGCTGACAAAACAAGATTATTTTAGTCAAAGTCACACCGATTAACAAGACAAGTCTACTGTGCTATTTTTCTGTGAAATAAACTTGAATGATTTAAAAATTTGGCTCACAACTTGATGATATGGAAAAACTTTTTTCTTCCTGAAGATAAAGCATTTGAGAAGAACACAACTCACACATGCTTACTCCAAATCATCATTGATGCAGAAGCAGCAGACAATAACCAACATGATGTTTCATGTTCATTGGAAATTCCCCGACAGCTCGTACAGCAAATGAATATGTTTGTCTTGATACAAGGAAGAACGTTAGCTAACTTAGCATCCACTTAAGACAATGATGTTGCCTCGCTAGCTAGGACTTCACTTACATCTCTCATTCCTCGCTGCTTCTGCTCTGCTGCGGGCGAATAACTTTCTGATATCCATCTAGGAGTTACAGTTTGAGTCAAGTCAAAATCAAAATAATGTAATTAACAAATTGTTGTTGGCTAACGTTACCTACCTCACGCAGTGATTCGCATTGCCTCTCTCTCTCTCTCTCAACCGAAGTCTCAATCCACACGTGAATAAACTACCATATTAATTAGCCATGTGCTCATTGTTAATGGAGTGAATACAGTAGCAATCAATTACCATACTAAGTAGTATGTGCGCTGTTGTCTATGTTATGTAGACTTAAAAATCTGAAGCGTTTCTTTTTTATTATTGGTGAAATTTATACTGGGGCACTGCAGATCAACAGTGGGGCACGTGCCCCAGTGAAATATGTCTGGCGACGGCCCTGGTGATGTCCCCATTAAATCAGCATTGCCAACACACACACACACACACACACACACACACACACACACACACACACACACACACACACACACACACACACACACACACACACAGACACACACACACACACACACACACACACATTCTTGTATTTGTTTCTTTCTTGAGACCTCCGAAAAATGCCTACCTCTTTAGGACCACCCTTTTTAGCTACTGTATATAAAAACTTGTATTTACAACATTAATAATATATACATACTATGCAAATATAAAAAGGATAAGCTTTTAGTATTTTTTTTTCTTAATTTTTTGTTTGTAATTATTCTTTAATCTTCACTATTCAAGTTATTACAGTATGTCTCTATCATTTTTTTTATTAATTTTGGCCAAAGGGAGCGCATGTCAATTTTTTACACACACTAGTTATTACATATGTTGGCCAGAGGGGGAGCACTTCAAATTTTTACACACACTTGTTATTTCATATGTTGACCAGAAGGGGAGCACTTTTAAAATCGACGCACAGTCAATTTGAAAAATTCTTCCTTTTTTGGACCACCCTCATTTTGATAGATTTCACCACCACAAATGAGAGCTCTATTTGTTGTTTTTTTTTGTAATGTGTTTAGGCAGATGACAAACGAGTCACGCACTTTGGGCAACCCAACTATTAATGTCCACTATAGTCTCAGTACCGTAGTGAATTTGTTCATCCTACGGTCCACATATGGGACGCGGGTTGTCTTGTGTCAGCACCAGAAGTCGTAAAATCAGCTCTTCACCTGGCGTTTTTTTGGGGGGGATGAATAGGGAAGTCCTTCTTTAGCAGCCTTCTTGTTTTATCATATATTGCTGCCTTTGCACCTGTCAATATTTACTTTTGTATGCATTTTTAAAGCAACAAAAAAATCCTGACTTTGGAGCAATGTTCACGGACTCTAGTATTTAGCTCTCTATTAGATGCAATGGCTTTCCGTATTGGGACCATGATTTTGGTCCTAACTTGATCACCGGTCCTCATATGGAATTGATTGATTGAGACTTTTAGTAGTAGATTGCTCAGTACAGTACATATTCTGTACAATCGACCACTAAATGGTAATACCCGAATACGTTTTTCAACTTGTTTAAAGGCCTACTGAAATGAGATTTTCTTATTTAAAAGGGGATAGCAGGTCCATTCTACGTGTCATACTCGATCATACGTGTTTCAACTTGTTTAAGTCGGGGTCCACGTTAATCAATTCATGGTAAAGGTACTTTTCCTTGTTGTCTCAAGAAAGACACACACACACACACACACACACACACACACACACGCACACACACACACACACACACACACACACACACACACACACACACACACACACACACACACACACACACACACACACACACACACACACACACACACACACACACACACACACACACACCTGAGCAAAGAAAACCAGCATGATGATGTCCTCATAGCCCAACGTGTGTGTGTGTGTCTCTATGTGTGTTTACTCAACTGCAGAAAGTGCCAGGCATATATGGTCCAATCACTTTTATTTTGAAAAACATATTATAGTATGATTTGCTTTGCACTACAGTATGTATGATGACTTTATAACATTCCATGCTAAAAACCATACTGTCACATGGTCATATCAGTCCGAGCAGAATGGCGTCTACTAGATGTATGTAATTATTCAAGTGTGCGATTAATTGGGGGCTTAATTAAAAAATGATGCTTGATTTTTGCCATTTGCAGCCAGACTTGGCATAGCAAATATCGTCTGTCGCCATTTTCTTGTCAGCGATGTCATTTCCTGGCTTGAAAGGGTGTTTTTTATTTTGGTGGTTGCTAAGCAACCCTGCAGCGGTGAAGCAACACATGTGAAATTGGCGCACAAGTTTATTTTAGTCTTTAAATTTAGTGAGCGAGCATCAATGTTAGTGGATGTCGGTTTCCTGCATGCCGACCCTCTTGAGTTGTGACTTCCTGACCTCTCTCGGGTTCCCCGTGTTGTCACTTTTTGTCCAACACAAAGATGCTCTCATAGTAGTCCCTACGTGTGTGTGTGTGTGTGTGTGTGTGTGTGTGTGTGCAGTTGCATGTTATGCTCATGCACATCCTCATAGGAAGTTTTGCAGAACAATGCTGCTTTAAAATTGACCTTCTGTCCACCTCTATTAGCTGAATGAGGACATTCACATTCTAAAAAAAAATACCTGCAAAAAGGACTTTTTGATTGACGTATGTTGCAACATTTAAATGAATACATGTTAGTATAATCGTTAAAGAGTCAAGCCTTACTTCAAATGTCAATCATGTCATTGTAGTACACAGGATTATTCACTGTGTAACTCTCTGGTGCCTCCAAGCGGGACAAAGGCGCATTACACCAGAAGTGGTAAAGTCAAATTTTGGTTGCAGTTCCACTTTTTGGCCGCTGGAGGGAAAGCGAGCCACGTAAACATGGTAATAATACACATAAGGTAAATGATTGTATTATTTCAAACCTAAGTTAAAAAAATATAAATGTAACGAAATAAAAGTGTTTTGAAACAAGGCAAAACGTTTTACAAATAACACATAGATTATATACTAACAATAACAGTATATTTGTGTATATTAAATAATAAAACAATGGCGTGTAAGGAAAACATATTTAAATCCATCAACAACAAACAAATACTAGTAGCATAGATTACTAGTAATAATAATCAATACATATAAAAACACCTATATGTATACACACACACATATATATATATACGTATGTATGTATATATGTATGTGTGCGTATATATATGTGTGTGTGTGTGTATATATATATGTGTATATATGTATGTATATATGTATATGTGTATATATATACACATATATATATATATATATATATATATATATATATATCCATCAATCCATTTTCTACCGCTTATTCCCTTTGGGGTCGCGGGATATATATATATATATATATATATATATATATATATATATATATATATATATATATATATATATATATATATATATATATATATATATATATATATATATGTATATATATATATATACATATATATACATATATATATATATATATATACATATATATATACATATATATATATATATATATACATATATATACAGTATATCGATAATATAAATGTACATATAGAAAAAAATATATTAGGTGTAGCGATTACTCTTTCAATTTTATTGATCGATGAAATCATAGATTAAAAAATTACAAAATAAACTCTGTATGTAAATCCCATATATATACGGAATATATGAATATACTGTGTGTGTGTATATATATATTTGTACATATGCACATATAAACATATATACATACACGTATAAAAAATGACATAAATTTAAATAATAGTAATAGAACTGACTAAATTCGAATGGTATAAAATTTGGACCCATACTTATTATTTCAGTATCATTCTGAAAATACAAATAAAAAATGTTTGTTTTGTTACAAAATAAAATAAAAAAAAATATAATCTATAGATATTAAATAATATAATCAAATGTATTGTTAAATTATAAATATTTCAGTTTAATCTCTATGCGGTTTTTTAATTTAATCTCTATCTAAAACAATATCTAGCTAAAATATTGAATATAAACCATTAAAAAAGCTCTGACACAAAAAACACCAAAGTTTAACATTTAAAGTCTTTATAAAACATTTGCAAAATATAGCCAAGGCTCATTCATCATTTTAAATATGCATAAATAGCACAAAAAAGAAAAAGAAAATAACAAAAATAATTTTTAAGTCAAATAAATGTGATTGTTGGCAGCAGAAAGAAGACGAGCGTCCAAAAAGCCCAGCAAGCGTCAGTCCGACACATACAAACATACATACTCCATGTACAGTGGGGTAAAAAAGTATTTAGTCAGCCTCTGATTGTGCAAGTTCTCCCACTTAAAATGATGACAGAGGTCTGTAACTTTCATCAAAGGTACACTTCAACTGTGAGAGACAGAATGTGAAAAAAAAATCCAGGAATTCACATTGTAGGAATTTTAAAGAATTTATTTGTAAATTATGGTGGAAAATAAGTATTTGGTCAACCATTCAAAGCTCTCACTGATGGAAGGAGATTTTGGCTCAAAATCTCACGATACATGGCCCCATTCATTCTTTCCTTACCAAAATGGATACATGGACGATACAGCAGAGGGTTGAGAGAATGTCATGTGGTCGGATGAAACCAAAATAGAACTATTTGGTATAAACTCAACTTGTCGTGTTTGGAGGAGGAAGAATACTGAGTTGCATCCCAAGAACACCAGACCTACTGTGAAGCATGGGGGTGGAAACATCATGCTTTGGGGCTGTTTTTCTGCTAAGGGGACAGGACGATTCATCCGTGTTAAAGAAAGAATGAATGGGGCCATGTATCGTGAAATTTTGAGCCAAAACCTCCTTCCATCAGTGAGAGCTTTGAATGGTTGACCAAATACTTATTTTCCACCATAATTTACAAATAAACTCTTTAAAATTCCTACAATGTGAATCTCTGGATTATTTTTTCACATTCTGTCTCTCACAATTGAAGTGTACCTATGATGAAAATTACAGACCTCCGTCATCATTTTCAGTGGGAGAATTTGCACAATCGGTGGCTGACTAAATACTTTTTTTGCCCCACTGTATGACATAGTGCTGTATTCATGAGTGTTTCACGACTGCAAAGGAAATAAGACATGTTGTGTTTATGTACAATAGTGCAGTGGAAGTGCTCCTTTTGTTTCTGTTTTTTGCTTGGTTACGTGTATTTTTTTCACCCGGAAAGTCCCGATTCCTCCATGATAACTGTGTTACATTCAAATGCCAATACAGGCGGGGAAATTTCCTGAACATGAACGCATCTTCCTTGTAAACATTGACAGGGTCTTCTTTTTAGTATTAAGTACGGTGAAGTTCACTGATCTTGTCTTTTGAAAGCTCTTCATGTGGCCGACTCAGGCATGGGCGGGGCCCGCTCCAGTCTCACCGTCCAGGGGTCAGAGGTCGCCGCGTAATAAGGCGATCTGGAGAGTACGTCTTCTCCCGCCAGGGCGAAGGCGAACACTCCTCGCTGCCTCTCCGCTGCTTCCTTCTCCTCCTCGCCGCTCAAACCCAGAAGTCCCCGGCCCTTCCCTTCCTCGTACGCCGCCTTAAACCCGCCGCCGGTGGTGACGTTGGCGGTGGGCGGGCACAGGAAGTTGCCCGCCGGCCCCGCCGACCTCCAGGCGGCGGGCTTGCGTCCCCGCCGCGGGCGGGAGATGCGGCAGCTCTGCCTCTTGATGTGTCGGTGCAGGTGGTCGGAGCGCGTGAAGCTCTTGTAGCAGTGCTCGCACTGGTAGGGGCGCACGCCCGTGTGGATGCGCAGGTGGTTCTTCAGGTCGTAATTGTGCACAAACTTGGAGTTGCAGTGCAGGCAGATGTACGGCCGCTCGCCCGTGTGCTTCCTCATGTGGATCTTCAATTTGTCCTGTCTGGCGAGGCAACAAAAAACAAACTCAGGTCATCTCTCCCGTCCAAAGGCAAAACACAGTAACTCAACGTTGGTCAAAACTGAGCTGATATTAATTTTGGAGTTCCTAGGTGATATGCTTTACATTAGTGTATGCGATATTGTAATTTGTTCCGTAAGTAAGCTGTTACGCGCATGGCAGGACCTAGCAACTACCACATAACCGCGTAGATACAACAGAAAAACCTAGTATCTCAAGGGACCAATCGGAGCTTCTTTGTCAGTCGCCTTATTGTCTTTAATGAGACATTTGCACGAATGGGGGCCGACGGTTGTGATAGCAAAATTACTTATACTTGTTTAAATAGATGATGTTCTTTGAACTGGGTGCCAAAAGTTGTTTATTAGGTTTAGGAATGTGACACTTAGCAAGAGATCTATTTTCTGATCAAGCTCTGTCTCCTGTGTCTTTGATGTAACATGTGGACTATAGTTGACGTGGGCATGTGTTTTCCCTCTTCCTTACCCCCAACAGAGCTAAATTGTTCCCCTTTCCTGAGTGACCCCACCCCCCCTCTGGGCAAACGACACCCTCTCCCCTTCACAGGACTTTGGGTATTCATTCCACTGGTGTACTGTATGTAAATGAGCATGGAGAGTGGGACTTTTGAGAATGTATAATTGTCATGTCAAATTCTAAAGGAGTTTGAACAAGCTGGAACGAACGGATGTGTCGTTCTGGTTTGGTCTCGCTTTGCAAAGCTTTTTATTATTTGTTTGTTACTTTAATAAATCATTTTAAAGCTATTTGTCACTAAAAGATCGTCTTTAAGAAATTTCCACAACACGGCCAATCTGATTATGAGATATTATGGCACGAGGGGATATTTGCACTGCAGAAACTGAAATCTAAGTAAGATGAAATATCTCAAATAAGGGTGATATTTGCTTATTTTCTGTTTGGTAAGATAATTCTTCTCACTAAGCAGATTTTATGTTAGAGTCTTTTACTTATTTTAAGGGTTTTGCTCCTAAATGATCTCAGTAAGATACTACAGCTTGTTTCCAACATTTTATGACCTATTTTGAGTAAAATATGCTTCCAAAACACACCCAGCAATGGTGCACAGGAAGGCGGGGGAAGAAGAGGGGGAAAAGGCGGAAAAATGTTCAAAAGTCCCAATTGTGTCCAAAATACCTCCCCGGGGTTCCAGTCCCACGAGTCCTGCCGCCGGCCACACAAGTCCCGGGATGCAAAAAATGTCCAAAACGCACCCAGAAAAGTCCCACGGGAAGTAGGGGGGAAAAATGAGAAAAGTCGGCAAGAGTCCCCCAAAATTTTCTAAATACCTGCCCAGGTTCGAGTCCCACACGGGTTCGAGTTTGAGTTTGAGTGCACACTCGAACCCGGGTGGGATTTTTGAACATTTCACTGACTTTTCTCACTTTTATCCCCACCTTCCCGTGGGACTTTGTTGGGCGCGTTTTGGACACTCTGGGCATCCCGGCCAGCGGCGGAATTTGTGGGACTCAAACCTGTGTAGGTATTTTAAGATTTTTTGGGACTTTTGCTGACTTTTCCAACTTTCATCCCCCCTTCCGATGGGACTCGGCTGGGTGTGTTATGGACATTTTGGGCATCCCGGACTTGCGCGGCCATACTTAAGATTTTATGTTAGAGTCTTTTACTTGTTTTAAGTGTTTAGGTCCTAAATGATCTCAGTAAGATATTACAGCTTGTTGCTGAGATTTGATGACCTATATTGAGTAAAACATACTTGAAACGAGAATACCAAATGTTGCAAAGCTGTGTCATCAACACTCACAAGTATATAACTACTTTTTAAAGTAAGAATTTCTTATTTCAATTATGTAAAACAAAATCATGACTTTGACTCAATTGTGTCTCATATTGAAACAGATGACAGCCAAAAAGACTTTGCCGTTTTATTTTCAATGAAACAGTAGAAAATACGTATTTGTATAGTAGTACACTTGTTATTAGTGAGAATATACTTATTTTAAGATATTTTTGGGTTCATTGAAGTTAGCTAATTTTACTTGTTTTGGAAAGTCTTGACAAGCCAAATTTTCTTGTTCTATTGGCAGATAATTTTGCTTAGTTCAAGTAAAATACCCCTTATTTTTGTATTTTTTTAAATTGTTTTTGAACACTGACTTTTTGTAGTGTGGAAGATTGGCCCAGGACGTTGCAAGCACCTTCATTAAATGTATTGTTCTTGATCCTTCCCCTTGCATACTCTTTTGGGCGGATAACTGTGGAGGTCAACATAAAAATTGGACACTGTACACGGCTCTTGCCCAATGTGCAAACGCAGAATGGGGCCCACCCGAGATTGTGATAAAATATCTGGAGAAAGGGCACACGTTCATGAGAGCAGATTCAATCCATGGCTCAATCGGCAAGAAAATGAAAGCTCAAGAAAACATCTATACGTTTGATGACTTTGTAAATCTTTGT
The DNA here is from genome assembly GCF_033978795.1 of Nerophis ophidion. Taxonomy (NCBI): domain Eukaryota; kingdom Metazoa; phylum Chordata; class Actinopteri; order Syngnathiformes; family Syngnathidae; genus Nerophis; species Nerophis ophidion. The sequence continues at coordinate 19,761,289 of NC_084627.1, forward strand.
AAGACAGCATCAAGATAGATTAGTTTTCCTTTGTTTTCTCAAAATCAGCTAGAAGTGAGTTACTAGGTTTTGCCTTTGGACGGGAGATCTGTTGTGTGCAATAGTTCGTTGACACCAGCAGAGGTGCCGTTGAGTCACTATGAGCGTATCGACAACGAAGCGAGAGGCGCCATGTGTGCTACTTAGGACTTGGGCCAACCTTGAGACCTCTGAATTCGGGAGATGGGGGAGGGGGTGGGGGGTGTATATTGTATTGTCCCGTAAGAGTTAGTGCTGCCAGGGGTTCTGGTCCCGGTAAAAAAGCTGACTATATAAGACTACGTTAGCTTTGCATTTTAACTTGTAAGAGCTTAATCTGCATAATCACCAATGTTCCTCGGACCGTACTTTGTAATGTTAGTTTTTGCCTCACTTTCATTTGTAATTTAATAAGTTTGAAAAAACAAAACATTGGGTTTTATTTTTTATTCCGTCTTATTTTGCTCAATTCTTCTGAACTTAACTAGATGAACTGTACAGTGCCAGGTGCCTCAAAAAGGCCCAAAACATCATAAAGGACCCATCTCACCCTGGACATAAACTTTTTGAACTGATGCCCTCAGGCAGGAGATACAGGACAATAAAATGCCCGAGAGCAATAGTGTCGCTGAACACAAGATAACAATAATGACTGTGCATGAGAGCTGTATGCTTGGTATTTTTATGTATTTTTATCTATTTATCTATGTTCTTATGTTTTTATGTATGATTTTTGCACTAAATTAAGTTGCATACAACTTTGTTGTACAATGTACAATGACAATAAAGATATATTCTATTCTATTTTATTCTTAATTGCCTCCATGTACCCCCAGCTTATTTTTTCCAGATGGAAAAAGAAAGGAGTATGTGAAGCCGGGTTTTATTTTGTGTAATAATAAGAAAATAACACTGCATTGTTGTAGTTAAATGTTTTTATGTTGAAAATTTTTTTCTAAACAATTGCAAACATGCTACGACACAAACGATCCGATATTGTTTTGATATATATGATGATTGATCACTGAAGAGAAATACATATGTAAAATTTAAACATTTTAAGTAGAGATGTTTGATAACGGCTTTTTTGCTGATATCAGATATTCTAATATTGTCCAACTCTTAATTACAGATTCCGATATCAACCGATACCGATTCATACAGTCGTGGAATTAACACATTATTATGACTAATTTTGTTGTGATGCCCCGCTGGATGCATTAAACAATGTAACAAGGTTTTCCAAAATAAATCAACTCAACTTATGGGAAAAAAATGCCAACACGGCACTGCCATATTTATTATTGAAGTCACAAAGTGCATTATTTTTTTTAACATGCCTCAAAACAGCAGCTTGGAATTTGGGACATGAGGTCGGTGGGATGGGGAGGTTTCGGGGGGGTGTATATTGTAGCGTCCTGAAAGACTTAGTGCTGCAAGGGGTTTTGGGCATTTGTTCTATTGTGTTTATGTTGTGTTACGGTGCGGATGTTCTCCTGAAATGTGTTTGTCATTCTTGTTTTGTGTGGGTTCACAGTGGGGCACATTTTAGTAACAGTGTTAAAGTTGTTTATACGGCCACCCTTAGTGTGACCTGTATGGCTGTTGACCAAGTATGCATTGCATTCTCTTGTGTGACTGTGCCGGCACACTGTTTGTATGGAAGAAAAGTGAATGCGACGACAGGGTGTCTTCACTCAGGTCCGCATGTTACGGGGTGAAGGTTTCAGGTGAGAAAAGACGCTTAAGGCAGTGCCTTTAGGGCACGCCCCCAATATTGTTGTCCGGGTGGAAATTGGGAGAAATTTGAGAGAATGATTGCCCCGGGAGATTTTTGGGAGGGGCACTGAAATTTGGGAGTCTCCTGGGAAAATCGGGAGGGTTGGCAAGTATGCATGCAAGTTCGTTACTTTTCCTGACAAAACACACCAAAATAATAACTCTAAATAAAGTTCTAAAAATATACAATAAAACATGCTTTTATTTCCTCAAAGTATCATATATAACGATAATTTTGGGGGCAATTTCGCGGCTGTTTTTAATGCACTCAACAGTCATGGAGTGTTAGTGAAACACGCTTCCCCCGGAAAAATGTACCTCATAAAATAGAGAACGACCAAAACTAAACGTATTACCTTCATTTTGGCAAAATCTCCATAGTTTTGGACCATGGTGTCTGCCTCCAACAAAGTGTTTGTAATCACTGCACTATTGCTTGGATTTACATGGCGTCAAGTCCGGCTCATTAAATATGCGTAGTGGTCAAGCCAGCGTCTTTTCTCATTGGGTATTAGGCACCATTTGGCCTTTCTTGAAGAAAAATGCACAATGCTTGCGTTGTTTTAGGCTAGAGGTGTCCAAACTTTTTGACTGGGAGGCCGCATTGGGCTAAAGAAATTTGTCCGGGGGTTTTGGAAAACTGCATGCAAAGTAACCATACATGTATAAATATAAATATAATAATAATATATATATATATATATATATATATATATATATACACACTGTATATATGCGATGAGGTGGCAACTTGTCCAGGGTGTACCCTGCCTTCCGCCCGATTGTAGCTGAAATAGGCGCCAGCTCCCCCCGCGACCCCAAAAGAGAATAAGCAGTAGAAAATGGATATGGATATATATATATATATATATATATATATATATATATATATATATATGTATATATATATATATATATATATATATATATTTGTATATATATATATATGTGTGTGTATAATGTACTGTATATATACATGTACAGTACATTACTATACATTACTTTTTTTCTTTTTCGCACACTCTTGGCATTCTCTCAATAAGCTTCAAGAGGTTGTCACCTGAAATGGTTTTCACTTCACAGGTGTGCTTGAAGCTCATCGAGAGAATGCCAAAAGTGTGCACAACAGTAATCATAGCAAAGGGTGGCTATTTTGAAGAAATTAGAATACAAAACAGTTTTTAATTATTTCACCTTTTTTTGTTAAGTACATAACTCCACAATGTGTTCATTCATATTTTTGATGGCTTCAGTGACAATCTACAATGTAAATAGTCATGAAAATAAAGAAAGCAAATTGAAAGAGGAGAAGGCGTGTCCAAACTTTTGGTCTGTAGTGTGTGTATGTACATATATATATATATATACATACACATACACTTTATGTATATATATATGTGTATATACGTAAATGTGTGTGTGTATGTGAGACGAGACAACCTCTTTAAAGTTCTGTAATCAATCAGAGATATCAAGCAGCTAGATGTCAACACGGCTAAGTGTGGAGAGAGTGTTTTGCTTTTTCCTTATCATGCCTAGCAATATATTTAAATTAGTGTAAGTTCACATTTTTTATTGTGATGGGACAGTTTTTTTTAATATCCACAAAGTTCAGTGAACAGTTGTGTTATGTGCGACCATGTGAGTTAACTTTTTTGCTGATTGAATTTTTTTTTCTGGACCATGACTAGGAAAGGTGGTTTGGATTTGGTCATATGAGTGAATGCTGTGCACGGGAGGGGGTTGAAAGTACACTTCACTGACCTGAGTTTCTTACATTGTCCACAAGATGGTGACAAATTGCCACCTGTCAGACCCCTGGATGTTTAAATTCAATATGAAAAAACCCTGCATGGCCGAATTGTTTATTGAACTTTATTATTTAACCCGCAAACTGTGGTTTGGACACTCCTGTTTTAGACTGTACAAACCGTTCGAATCTCAAAAAGCATAAAAGTTTTTCTTCACAATTCCTCAAGAGATAATCAAGAAGGGCGGAAGAATTTTACGAAAGACGACCATAAATGTGGCCACTCTCCAGCACAAGAGAGCACAGTCAAAGAACGAACAAGTTTATAGTGATTACTTCGTTAAATGTTTGTTTGATATACTTTTAACATTTATCAAGTATTATCTTGATATAATTGGTATTTTATCTCGTTACAGAGTTTTTAAATAGCATTTTTTGCTCCGAGTGTTTTGAAAAGCCCCAACTCGGCAAGTCTACATAAAAGAAATGTGAGCAAAACCTAAGAGAGGCAACAATCATAAAGGAATATTTTAGCACCAACACAATGTTGACATCCATAGTTATATTTTGATAAGGACGGGTAAAAACACGCTACTCGTAAACATGGCACCTTAGACGCAAAGTTAAATCATAAAATGCAACCTTACCGGAGCAACATTGATGCATATTTATCCAGGAGAGTCTTGATACCAATTTCCTTGACCCAACCACACACAAAGAAATTGTAGACCGCCATGCTTTTCCAAGTCTGTTTTGTCATGTAGAATGATGTCTGGAGCACAATAGTTCGATATGTCTGGGAACTCCACTGACGGATAATCCTTCATATAACTCCATCCATCCATTCTCTACCGCTTGTCCCTTTCGGGGTTGCGAGGGGGGTGCTGGAGCCTATCTCAGCTGCATTCGGGCGGAAGCCGGGGGAAACCCTGGACAAGTCGCCACCTCATCACAGGGGCCAACACAGATAGACAGACAACATTCACACTCACATTCACACACTAGGGACCATTTAGTGTTGCCAATCAACCTATCCCCAGGTGTCTCTGGCGGTGGGAGGAAGCCGGAGTACCCGGAGAGAACCCACGCAGTCACGGGGAGAACATGCAAACTCCACACAGAAAGATCCCGAGCCCAGGATTGAACCCAGGACCTTCGTATTATGAGGCACATGCACTAACCCCTGTCCCACCGTGCTGCCCCTTCATTTAACGCAACAACTTTTATTTTTTAATATTTAAGGATCTACTCCAATGCATAGTACGATTTTGTTTGCTTGTATCTGCTTTTAATGGTAAGATCTAGGCCCCTTGCGTACTCTGATAGTTCCTATGCCATCCTTGCTTGGTTGACCACCACTGGTTTTCACGTGACGGAATACAAGCAATATACGCCTGTTGTCACGCCTATGGATCATGTTTTGTTTTGGTCATGTTCGATTTTGTTTTTTGGACACTTGTTTCCTGTTTTGCACTTCCTGGTTAGTTTTCGTTACCATGCCAACTCATTAGTTTCAGCTGTAATATCACGCACCTGTTCCATCACTGATTATGTCACTGCTATTTAAGCCATTCTGTTTCTGTTCTTCGTCCTGGCAACTTCACTTTACCCATGTATACCTCAACTCCTTCATGGCATTCCATGCTGTTTGTTTTTTTCCACGCCGCGAAAGTTTTGCTATTCATGCCATAGTGCAAGTGTTTTTGTTCATGTTTATAGTTTCTGTTTTTAATAGCCCAGTGTTTGTACCTCCTTGTGAGCGCCCTTTGTTTGCCTTTTCTTTTGTAGTAACTAGAGTATAAATTAATATGTACTCACGTTCACGCCCGGCTCGTGCCAATCATCCTGTGCATCGAAGAAACAACCCTAGTACAAGTCCATTTTTGACACCTGTGCTTGCTTTTTCATTGGTATTGCTTCCTGCTTTCATCATCACCATATTGACTTGAACACTGAACTAAAGCTGTTTTTTTTTACTCTAATATTGATGAGTTTAGTTTAAATTATCTGTTGACACATGCAGAAAGGGAGCAAGTTTGAAGCAACGTTTTGTCAGGCAAGTGTATTAATTCACTGTTACTAAGAGAGTAATATACCACTTTTCCCATATGTATGTACGCTATTCTTATTTATCTTGCACCAAAAAAAATGATTGAGGAGACTACTTGAAACCGGGTTGTCCATAGTCTCTCTATACACGAATCTGACAACGAGTGTCAAAAGAAGGACCGTGATGTTGCTACGACACATCTCACTCAGGCAGCTTTGTTCTGCCCAACACCGCAATGGCACGGAAACAGGAGATCAGAACATTCGGAGGGCGATAGCTACAGTTTTGTAAAAATATTGTGCAACATTATCGGTACAGTGGCGTTTTAAGAAGTAATAAATTTTACTTTTTGAAACCGATACCCTGCGATGAGGTGGCGACTTGTCCAGGGTGTACACCGCCTTCCACCCGATTGTAGCTTAGATAGGCTCCCGTGACCCCGAAGGGAATAAGCGGTAGGAAATGGATTGATGAGCGGATTATCGGTAAAACCGTACAAATGCTTTTCCCTATATTAGCGTCCCTTCACTGGCTCCCTGTGCGTTATCGAATCAATTTTAAACTCCTATTTGCTTTTAAATGTCCAAACAACCTCGCGCCAACATATCTCTCCAACCTCCTTCAGCCTTACTGCCCCACTCGATCCCTAAGATCAGCCGATCAGCTCCTACTGACGGTCCCTGACACAAGGCTGAAGCTTAGAGGTGACAGAGCTTTCGCTGCTGCTGCTCCCAAGCAGTGTTAGACAAGCCTCCTCTCTTCCTGTTTTTAAATCTCTCTTAAAAACATACTTTTATTCCTTGGCTTTTAACACTGAGTGATATCCACCCTGCAATGGCGCCCCATTATACACCTGCTGTGAACCTGTTTTTATGTTTTATTTATTCATTTTTTATCATGTTCTGTTTGTGTTGTGTTGTTTGCTCGACCCTCGTATTATCTTTTAACCTGCCCATTGTACAGCACTTTGGCTACCCCTGTGGTAAATTTTAAATGTGCTTTATAAAAAAAAATTTTATTTGATTTGATTTGTTGTCACGTGGCCCTCTGTCAACCAATCAACAGACGACAGTGTCCTTACAAGTAAGCGCCGTCTTTTGGGCGTTGAATCGGAACAGAGGCGTTTGTTACATATTTTAATAATACAATATTTTTTGGTGTATCTCTTTTGAATGTTCCCTGCTGGGTAGAAACAGTGTTTTAAGCCCATTGATATTACAGTACTCCAATGCGCTTCCTAAAGTTATGGTTACCTATCTATTATTATTTTACACATAAATATTCTGTCCATGTATACGTTTTTAATATGTTAAAATAGAGGTGGGAAAGTATCAAATGGGTAAAAAAAAACAATACATTAAGAGAGATGGGGGTTTCCACACTCATAGAATCATAGATGAGGTGAACAGTAGCGAGAAAAATGTGGGTGGCTCGTTTTCAGGTTTAACCTCACCGCTCCTTTGACACGAAAGACAATGTTGCTTCAAGGAGTCTGGGGTGTGGTTGACCTCTTTTTAAAAGTCAGCTGGTATAGGCTCCAGCTCATCAGTGAACCTAAACAGCTTAAGCCGTACAGATTGATAGTTGTTTGTCCATATGTGCTCTGTGATTCAACCGACTGGCAACCAGACTAGTGGGTAGTCCACCTCTTGTAGTCTTAGTTACCTATTATAGATTCCAGCTGCTGGAGACTATCCTAGCGGACTATGGCCTCGAGACAGGAGATACTCTGGATTGGTCAACCAGAGGCCACATACAGTGACAAACAATGATTCTATATCATCCTTATCTTGGAAGAGATCGTATAGTCATTAATGAATTCACTGTGCTAGAGCCTTTCACAATGGTCTATAGGAGGAAAGGCAGATTACAACCTGGACTGGTCACCAGTCAAACTCTGCAGAGCACATATACTTTATACAATCAACCATTTATTCATTCATTTTGAATACCGCTTATCCTGTATGGGGTCACACATGAGCGGGTGCCTATAACAGATGACTTAGTGAAAAAGGCGGGACGCACCCTGGACTTGTTGCCTGTCAATCAGAGGCCACGTATAGTTTTACAAATAATACATCTGTGCCAATCTATATTGCTTATCTTGTACGGTGTCACACATGTGCTGGAGCCTATGCCAGTTGATTTTGTGAAATTGGTGGGACCCACCCTGGACTTGTAACCAGTCAATCAGAGGCCACATATACTGTAGTTTTTAAAAACAATCATCTATACCACTTATTCTGTATGGGGTCACATGTATGCTGGAGCTCATCCCAGTTGGCTTTGTGAAATAAGCTGGATACACCCTGTACTTGTGGACAGTCAACCAGAAGACACATACAGTTTTAAAAATAATAACCAATACCAGGCTATACCGCTTATTTTGTTTGTAGTCACAAGTGTGCTGGAGTCTATCCCAGTTAAATTGGTGAAAGAGGTGGGGTATGCCCTGGACTTGTCACCAGTCAATCAGAGGCCTCATACAGTTTTTTTTATAAACAATCTATACGGCTTATTCTGCATGGAATCACACGTATGCTGGAGCCTATACCACGTGACTGTGAAAGAGGCTGGATACACCCTAGACTTTTAGCCAGTCAATAATAGGCCACATATAGCTTTTATAAACAATCTATACCGCTTATTCTGTATGGAATCACACGTGTGCTGGAGCCTATCCCATTTGACTGTGAAAAAGGCTGGATACACCCTTTTGGCCAGGTAGTCGGAGGCCACATACAGTTTTTACAAACAATGATCTATGCCAATCTTATCCTGTATGGGGTCCCATACGTGCTGGAGATTATCCCAGTTGACTTTGTGAAAACAGTTGGATACACCCTGGACTTGTGGCCAGTCAATCAGAGGCCACATACAGTTTTAAAAATAATAACCAATACCAAGCTATACCGCTTATTTTGTTAGTAGTCACAAGTGCGCTGGAGTCTATCCTAGTTAAATTGGTGAAAGAGGTGTCGCCAGTCAATTAGAGGCCTCATACAGTTTTTATAAACAATCTATGCCGCTTATTCTGCATGGAATCACACGTGTGCTGGAGCCTATCCCACTTGACTGTGAAAGAGGCTGGATACACCCTTTTGGTCAGTCAGTCCGAGGCCACATACAGTTTTTACAAACAATGATCTACGCCAATATTATACTGTATGGGATCCCATACATGCTGGAGCTTATCCCAGTTGACTTTGTGAAATAAGCTGGATACACCCTGGACTTGTGGCCAGTCAATCAGAGGCCACATACAGTTTTGAAAATAATAACCACTACTAAGTTATACTGCTTATTGTGTTAGTAGTCACAAGTGTGCTGGAGTCTATCCCAGTTAAATTGGTGAAAGAGGTGTCGCCAGTCAATTAGAGGCCTCATACAGTTTTTATAAACAATCTATGCCGCTTATTCTGCATGGAATCACACATGTGCTGGAGCCTATCCTACTTGACTGTGAAAGAGGCTGGATACACCCTTTTGGCCAGTCAGTCGGAGGCCACATACAGTTTTTACAAACAATGATCTATGCCAATCTTATCCTGTATGGGGTCCCATACGTGCTGGAGCTTATCCCAGTTGACTTTGTGAAATAAACTGGATACACCCTTGTGGCCAGTCAATCAGAGGCCACATACAGTTTTAAAAATAACCAATACTAAGCTATACCGCTTATTTTGTTAGTAGTCACAAGTGTGCTAGAGTCTATCCCAGTTAAATTGGTGAAAGAGGTGTCGCCAGTCAATCAGAGGCCACATACAGTTTTAAAAATAATAACCACTACCAAGCTATACCGCTTATTTTGTTAGTAGTCACAAGTGTGCTGGAGTCTATCCCAGTTAAATTGGTGAAAGAGGTGTCGCCAATCAATTAGAGGGCTCATACAGTTTTTTATAAACAATCTATGCCGCTTATTCTGCATGGAATCACATGTGTGCTGGAGCCTATCCCACTTGACTGTAAAAGAGGCTGGATACACCCTTTTGGCCAGTCAGTCCGAGGCCACATACAGTTTTTACACACATTGATTGATGCCAATCGTAGCCAGTATGGAGTCCCATATGTGCTGGAGCCTATCCCAGTTGACTTTGTGAAAGAGCAAGGTGCCCCTTGTCACAATATTGAATTGAATTGAAATGTTTATTTCAAACCTGCACAGTACAACTAAACAGTTTTTTTTTTTTTTTTTTACATTTTGGCAGAGATAGTTATATATTTAATATAGACAATCATTCACCTATCTTTTATACCACTTACTCTGTTCAGGGTCACAGGTGAGCTGGAGCCTATCCCAGTTAAGGCTGTTACTGTTGTTGGAAAGGTTTCATTCAGAACACGCGGTTTGATGTTAGTGAAGTGATGATCTCACCTGGTGAAGCGCACCTCACAGATTGTACACATGTATGGTTTCTCTCCCGTGTGCGTCCTCATGTGTCGCGGTAGTTTGCCGGCGCCTTGGATGATCTTGTTGCAGATTGGACATTGCTGCGAAGACTTGGGCTTCATCTTCCTCTCCTCCTCCAGCTGCCAGGGCGGGAAGAGCGCCCCCAGCTGGGAGGCCGAGTTCAGGAAATTGAGGTAGGACCGCAGCTCCGCCTCGTCCTTGACCGCCGAGGGCGGCGGCACGGAGCCTGGGGCGCCCACGGAGCCGCACAGGCCCGAGCTGACGAACTCTTTGAGGAAGTCACTGTGGAGCAGACCGGGCGGGACTTCCTCTTTCATTTCCTCCTTGATGATCTCTTGCTTGACGGCCAGGTTGAGGGGGCCGGCGGCGGCAGTCGGCGGGAAGGCGGCCGGGACGCGTGGCGACGCCCCTGCGCGGGGGCGCTGATGGAGGCCGGGATCGAGGAAACTCTGAGGGAAGGCCGGGAAGTCGGCCGCCCACATGGAAGGGTAGAAGGCGGGCAGGAGAGGAGAGAAGTTGGCCCTCCTGTCCAAAGTGGACATGCGGGGGTACAGACCGTCCTGGAGGAGCGACGCGATGGAGAAGTCCTTCAGGGCGCGGTTCTCCAGACTCTCCTGCGACACCACAAAAGGTCAAAGGTTAACGCCCATGGAAAAATTACGCAAAAAAGTTGATTTTCTACAAACCCCGTTTCCACGAGTTGGGAAATTGTGTTAGATGTAAATATAAACGGAATACAATGATTTGCAAATCCTTTTCAACCCATATTCAGTTGAATATGCTACAAAGACAACATATTTGTTGTTGCAAATAATCTGTAACGAGTGGGTCGTTCTCTCAGACACAGCGTCAAGGTAAGAACCTGTGATTTATGTAAGTACAAAAGGCAAAACAAAAGAGCTAGCATGGGAGCTAGAGGATAACACAAAAGGCCTTAGCATAGAAGCTAGCGTAAACAGGACAGGGAACCAAAGTTGTCACTTGTTGCGTGTCGCAAACTACGAAGCCAGCCCGAATGGACGAAGGAGGCAGGCTTAAATCAAGACAGAATCACAAAAAACAGGTGTGCGTCTGGAACACGTGGCAGGTGAAAATAATACGTTACCATGGTGACCAAACCAACTCACAGGTGCACAAACAATAACAAAGGGAGTCCAAACTAACAGAAAACACAAACAGACCCAAAAATCCAAATCACAATATGATCCGGGCAGCGGATCACAACATGATCATTAACTTTAGAATTTGAAGCCAGCAACACGTGACAAAGAAGTTGGGAAAGGTGGCAATAAATACTGATAAAATTGAGGAATGCTCATCAAACACTTTTTCGGAACATCCCACAGGTGTGCAGGCTAATTGGGAACAGGTGGGTGCCATGATTGGGTATAAAAACAGCTTCCCAAAAAATGCTCAGTCTTTCACAAGAAAGGATGGGGCGAGGTACACCCCTTTGTTCACAACTGCGTGAGCAAATAGTCAAACAGTTTAAGAACAACGTTTCTCAAAGTCCAATTGCAAGAAATTTTGGGATTTCAACATCTACGGTCCGTAATATCATCAAAAGGTTCAGAGAATCTGGAGAAATCACTCTACGTAAGCGGCATGGCCGGAAACCAACATTGAATGAGCGTGACCTTCGATCCCTCAGAAGGCACTGTATCAAAAACCGACATCAATCTCTGAAGGATATCACCACATGGGCTCAGGAACACTTCAGAAAACCACTGTCACTAAATACAGTTTGTCGCTACATCTGTAAGTGCAAGTTAAAGCTCTACTATGCAAAGCGAAAGCCTTTTATCAACAACATCCAGAAACGGGGTTTGTACCTGTTTTCCACTCATGTTGTCAGCTGATGTTTCCTGGTAGGAGGAAGTGCTGGGAGCTGGCGACTCATTCGTCCCGAGAGGCTCCACCCTACTCTCCGGCGACCTCAGCGACCTTTCATCATCCTCGTCCTCCTCATTCCTCGACTCCTCTTCTTCCTCCTCCTCATCGTCCTCCTCCTCGTCATCGTCCACGTCCCTCCCTGCGCCCTCTCCCCCGCTGTCCATGATCTCCAGGCACACGTTGATGATGCACGGGATCTCCAGCATGCGAGCGGCGTTCAAGATCTCCTTTACGTTGGACGCCGTCACCGTCAGCGTGGAGGTGTAGGCGAACTCCAGGATGGCCGTGAGCGAATCTGGGGGGACAAAGTCTATTTCGTAGATGGCGGTGTGGT